>NC_058163.1:12388962-12688962 GCF_020080835.1 Cotesia glomerata
TATGTGTGTGCAAGTCACACACGGTAGAAGTGAAACTTCCGAAAAGTCCCTGATTATATATACTCAGTGAAATGTACTGAAAATATAAACAGTCCCTTCATATGAACTGTAAATTTATAAGTACATAAGAAAAGAATTAGGATTATTAAAAACAATTTAAATTTCATCATTTTTAATACTTTTCAATGAGTATTTGAAATCAAGGGTAGACTACGAGAGATTGAGATAGAGTATCAGGAGTATTAGAATAAATGTAAGATTTATTATTTTTTACCGAGCCTAAAAAGTATTTAATATTTTAACGGGCTTGTTCAAGTTTACTGTTTTTTGCTGGACTGAGCTTGGATTAGTATACCTTGCATTGTTTTTTCTATAGATATTCTTTACAGAGAATGCAGTCACTTTTAGTTTTTGGTACATGATCTGCTAAGATCTCCCAAGAGCTTAGTAAACTTGAACGAGCCCAATGTAAACAATTATATTACATATGGGGCATTTCACGCCAAATCGGACGGTTTCAAAAATTTTAATTTGAGATATTCTTAATTTTTTGGTATTTTTTAGTACCCCTCAAAAGAGGCCTCCTGATAAGTTTTGAGATTTTTTTGATCACTGGTTCAAAAAATATCGAATTTAAAAAAAAACCGCTCTTTTTTTGGTTTTTTGTTTTTTGGTTTTTTGCTCGTAACTTTTTTAATAATGGTCGAAATTCATAATTTTTTTTTTTAATGCCTTTTTTAGAAAAAAATATAAAAATAATATTTAAATTATTTTTCATTAAGATTTTTTAATTTTAAGTTTATTAATCGTGTTTTCCAAATTGTGTGCATCCGTTAATTTTTTTGAAAATTTGCTATTTTGAACTTCTATTTTTCTTTCAACTTTTAAGCCCGGTCCGGTGATGGTGACTACATAATAACTATTTTTTTCCGATTTTTGAAAATTAAAAAAAAATTTTTTTTTTCATTTTATTGAATTATATCATTTATTTTTTTTTTAATGTATTTTGAAACACTTTATAATTTTTTATTATTATAACAAGCGTAGGAATGTCTTAACCACTGATTAAAAAAAAATTCATTTGAAATTTAAAAAATCATTTCATGATTTTTTCGCGTAGTGGCGCTACTGACTATTTTTTTTACTGTTACCCTTTCTTTTCATTAATAGTCATATCGTTTTATATCTCTATCATAACCCCTTTAATTATTGTTTACTATTATTCGTCCAAAAGTAAATTTTGTGTCTTTTTATTAATTGCTATCGAAAAAATATTTAAAATGGAATCTAAACTTAAGTTTAATAGATGTTGTAATCCTATAAAATTATTAAATCATCCTGCGAGAAAAGGATTAAGATTAGCTTCAGCAAAGCTTCGAGAATCATGGAATTCGTCGCGTTTCCATTACTTGTGCCCCAATTGTAGAAATACATTAGGATCTCTTAAATCAGTTGCATCTGGATCAAACCATGGTGTTAATGAGTGTGATGAAAGTGACAATGGATGCGATACTGGTGATGAAGATTTTGATATCGATGAAATTATTGTCGACGATAATGTCTCTGTTGATGATAGCAATACTGAAAACTGTCCGATAACTGATCCGATATCTGACCCGATAACTACTAGTGATTCGTTTTGCCCAGGTATTCTTTATTTTTTACTCTCGTATTTCGAAGTTCATTTTGAATATAACATTTATTTGATTTTATTTTCTCTTTTGGGGGGTACTAAAAAATACCAAAAAATTGAGAATATCTAAAATTAAAATTTTTGAAACCGTCCGATTTGGCGTGGAATGCCCCATATATTACATATTATCAAGTCTCTCTATATTTTCACATTGAACAAATGACACGAGAGGTTTATAGTAACTGAAATAGGAAACAAATGCTTTAGTTTCAATTTGATTTATATATTTTTGGGGTAATAAATTACAAGTAAGGCCAACCCCATTTTGGGCTATAACTAAATAAAAAATTGAAATTTTTTAATTTTTTTTTATTCTGCTTGTATTTACGGCGCATTTAAGATAAAAATGTCGTGAAAGAAAAAAATAATGATTTCGATAGCTTTTTTGCCTTCGAAAGGAAGAATTTTGGTTTTAATTTTTTTGGATAAAATTTATATTTGATCTTTTTTTGATGTTTTAGATATATTTTTTTTTAAAGTACAAAAAAAACGAACAATTTGAAAAAAAATTGTTCAATTTGATAAAAAAAAAATTAGAAAAACGGTTCACCCTGAAGGCCATCCCTGCAGCCTCCCGCTAATTCCATACCTAGGCGTTTAAAATTGCACATGACGTTTTTGAGCTCGAATACAATTCATAAGTTATTTTGAGCTCTCCAAGCTCAAAGAGATAGCTTTGCCATCCTTTTGAGCTTTTCGAGCTCAAAAGTCTTATCAAAATCCGATGAAACACGATTTTTCTAATTTTCAAACTGCTGTAACTTCTTAATAAATCAACCAATTTTCACGCGGTAGGCGGTGATCGATGTGGTTTTTTAAGTTCTATAAAAAATTTAAGACAAAAAAAATTAATCCGATGAAAAATTCCGGAGTTATTACAAAAAAACACTTTTTTCGATTTTTTTCGACAACGATATCTCACGAACACATCAACCGATTTTGACGCTCTTTGTGGCGATCAATGCGGGTTTTCAAGGTTAAGAGCTGATTGGTTTTTGAAGTTGATCGGTTTAGCCCATTCGGAGATATTTAAAAAAAATGAAAAAAAACTTGTTTTGTCACTTTTTTTTTCACTTTTTTTGCAATTTTTCGAAATCTACTGGTCCGAATCGGTTTCAACTTACAGGAAATCTAAGTTAACCGCGATGAAATCGGTCAAGCCATTCAAAAGTTATGAGAGGCTTACACACACACACACACACACACACACACACACACACACACACACACACACACACACACACACACACACACACACACACACACACGTACGGACATCATCGTGAAAATAGTCAGGAAACCTTCCTAGGACCTCGAAACGTCGAAATCCGATAAAAACTCGATTTTTGAAAAACGGGGTAAAACCAGTAACTTCCCGATTTTTGAAAATTTTTAATTTTCTTAGCGGGAAGTTAAAAATTAACATGGCTTAGCTTGGGTTGATCCCACTTGTAAATAATAACCATTTTCAGAAAACAGCGTCAATTCCTGTTTTTGATCTAGTAGTTTTTGGCGTAATTGTAAAATTAAGATGAAAATATTCACACAAATAAAAATGCATCAACAATCAACTCTCTTGCTTCATATTAAATCTTACTCATACGCAGGAGCAAACATATGTATTAAACACATACTAACATAAACACGTAGAACGGTCGGACTTGGAGCATGATATAATATAGATATAGATCTACTGACTATCCCACTACACAGGAGCATGCATATGGACAATGCTTAGTAGACGATAGTGGGGACGCTACGAAGCATCGCACAAAGAGGAGACCGATAACTTGTAATGTATTCTATCTCATTCTCTCGCCGGCTCAATCCAATACATTAACGTGTTTTTGTCTCTATACCACGTCGATCGCTACCAAGTTGGTCAAAATCAGTTGATTCGTTCGAGAGATATCGTGAACGAAAGAAAATCGAAAAAAGTGTTTTTTCGGAATTACTCCGAAATTTCTTGTTTGATCAATTCAACCTTGAAAATTCTTTATGAGGCTAATAAAACTGCGTCGAATGCCGCCAACCACGTAAAAATCACTTGATTCATTCAAAAGTTATTGCGGTTTGAAAATTCTAAAAATAGTATTTTATGAAACTTCTATCAGATTTTTGAGCTCAGCGAGCTCAAAATAACACATAAATTGTATTTTGAGCTCGAAGTGCTCAAAAACCTCATAAGTGCAATTTTAAGCGCCCAGGTATGGAACTAGCGGGAAGTTGCAGGGGTGGCCTTCAGGGTCAACCGTTTTCCTAATTTTTTTTTTTTTTTCTTTCAAAGTAGCAACTTGAAACGATTTTTAAAAAGTATAAGATGGTTAACTTTAAGTCTTTTTTCGATGTAGATCCACTCATATTATTGTATACGTGCAATATGGTTGTGATAGAGGCATTTGAAGATCACAAAATTGCTGGACCTGGATGAGTCGAAAGTAAAGTACTACCTCACGCGCTTCGCACTTTGAGGCGGACAAAAGCAAAATTAATCGTAAAGATTTTTGATTATTACTCGCAAAATGCTTGGACTGAAAATTTTCAAGTTATATAAAAGAACAATATTTTTTTCAAAATTTTTGGACGATATTTTCAGAAAGAATTGACCCATTTTGCTGTGGATTGCGGCAATCGACGTTATTTTTTGAGATTGAGAGTTGATTAAATTATGAAAGTGATCGGTACAGTGATTTGAAAGTTATTAAAAACAAAACATTATTTTGAAAATTTTATTTCATATTTTCTAACACAAACGTACGCACGCTCATGTTCAAACAGACGCACACACACACGCGCACGTGCGGTGTGAAACAAAAATAGCCTTTGAAACTTACCATGAATTTGATACGGGTATGAAGATAATAAGTGTGTGAGTTGGAGATCCATAGCGCGAGAAAGTAGTAAGGGGTTTTAAAACAGAATTAAAACTTTCAGGCTCTTATTGACAATAAAAATACTTCTTTCAGTATTTGTACAGAGATATTAATACTTGATCTATTTTTGTACCGAGTCTATTTGACCGGCGTTGTTTAGGTAGCGAATTACTTTCGTACAGAGTTGCCTTTACTGGAGTTGTATCCTTATCAATATAAAGATGAATGATCGAAAACAAAATGATCATAGCACAAACATAGTACTATCTCATAGATTACTGTTTCTGGGGGGTCAATTTTCCTGGCGATTAATTGTCCTACGGATCAATTTTCGTGCGGATGAATTGTTCGAAGAATCATCAGTCTTGTCATCGTTTAAATCGTTTTCATTTATATGAGCTCAATTAGTAGAAGTATTGAGAAATAAATCATCAGTTACCTTATTTCATTTTATCTTTCTTTAATCTATGCCAGAGTTATACAGCTGTAAATCTGAAGCTATATTGAGATACACAATAGGCCAGATTCTTCGAAATCATGAGCCATTCGAAAGATTAACAATCTGTTATTAAGGATTTTTTTCTAGTTACCAAATAGTTCATGGCTTTATTTAGCGAACGATTATAAGAGTGATAACACTTTCAGTATCACCATCTATTTAGGTGTGACGTGTAACGTGGTCTTTGGTGACTTCATTGTTTATTCTGGTAGTGACTAAGCGTCTTTTACCACTGGTCCTCGTTCTACCGCTATTAAATCTACTGCTTCCGTTTAGTCACTGTTGGCTTAGGCTGTCTGCGATATTTTTCTATGATTCAGCCTTATATTACCTGATCAGCAAAATTTGTTACAGTTCATCACCGTGATCCTTTTCTTTCCCTTTTTACTAATGCAGCTCTGTGTAATAAATTACATTTATCAACCAAGAAAATCATTCAAGAAAATACCAATGATAATAATAAAAACCATAGAGCTTCAGAGATTCAAGAGGTAACTAAAATTTCTTGAGTTCAAAGAATGACTGAAAATGTAAAAACAGAAGAGAAATAGATCAAATCAGATAGAGATTTAACGGTCAAAAGTAAGTTATCTATATTTAGTTACAAATACATAGTTATTATCACCAAATACTAGTAAGTAGAGAAAAACTATGTCTTAGGGTTAAGATACTAGAGGTACCTTATGTTAGACTGTAGAGTCTGTAGAACAGAATAGAATTATCTAATATTAGATAATAGAGTTAGAAGAGTTTTCAACACTAGACTCAAAGAACATCTAGACGCAAAATTAGATTAACTGAATGAATTAGATTATGCAGATAATTAAAAGAAAAATCGGAAATGAAGAATTATTGATGACTCCAAATTGCCGACATCATTTAACGACGATATTAAGTGGGCTACGGCGTCAATGATTAGATTATCGACAGATATGGAAAAGTCCATCATATCTGTCAAGCGATCTGCAAACAAATTACCTGAAGTAATAAAAATAGTACAGGCAACATCACAGTTCACTGAGGAAGAGGTAGATTCGCTTAAGATATTACTGGAGAACAGAGTTAGCAGCATCCCAGGGTAAATGTAAATCTATGGCGTAAGGGGCCAAAGGAAATAAGGGATGTGTACATCGCGAGAAAAAATGTACAAAAATACACCCAAATTTCCAAAGTATAGAAGGCTGGAACCACACCGGAGTTGTAGAAATAAAGATTAGGCCACTTTCATACAAACAGGATAGATTAGCTTCGTAAGGAAAAATTGGCAAAGGATATAAATTTGACCATGAAAGGCAAGGAAACGACTTGTGACATGTGCTG
This sequence comes from Cotesia glomerata, assembly GCF_020080835.1. Lineage (NCBI taxonomy): Eukaryota > Metazoa > Arthropoda > Insecta > Hymenoptera > Braconidae > Cotesia > Cotesia glomerata. The sequence goes on from NC_058163.1 coordinate 12,395,348, forward strand.
TAGTGAAAATTTAGGAACCAAGACATATGAAAAAAAACTTGTTAGAAGTAGTGTCTTTAAGAAATACGGAGATCTATGAAAGTAGATGCATAGTAACATTTACCGATGATTACAGTGCTTAGTGTGACATATGTTCCATCGAAGGCAAACGCAATGTGCTTTGCAATTTAAAAACATTATACTGATTTTTGGTTTAGCGCAATTATCCGATGCGTCAGTAGTTGCAATCTCAAACCATACTCAATCGTAACCTAATTGTAGTAAATAGATTAAAAGAAGGATACTATGTAAATTTTAGCATTGAAAGATTTCGAATACCAAACTCATGAAAATATGTGTTTTGGCTACGTAACGATTCATCCGCAGACAATTCATCCGCGAAATTTCATCCACGGACGATTGATCCGCACGACAAATGATCCGTGATTTTGTTACCATGTTGTGCCCTTTTATCATAGTTTTTGTGTATGTTTATTTGAGATTAGACCAACACATAAGCTTTTTACCGTGTTGTGCCCTTTTATCATGGTTTCTGTGTGTGTTTATTCGACATTAGACCAACACATAAGCTTGTTACCGTGTACATTCGAATTAATTGTCGTGAGGATAAATTGTCGTCCGGATCAATTATCGGGCGGATGAATCGTCCGTGGATGAAATGTCGTGGATGAAATGTCGGGGATGAAATGTCGTGGATGAAGTGTCGTGGATGAAATGTCGCGTATATGTTAACTCATGTACAATACACGCGGATCCAATAGAGATGCGATGCATGCAGGCATGAAAAAATAGTCGTAGTTTCTGTAAATGAGCAAACTAGTTTACTCTGCTCGGGAACCCCTGCGATATAAATACTTAGTTATCACTCATATTATTTATCTAGTAGAACAATCTCTTTTTTATAACTTAACATTATCAGAGTTTCTTTAAAACAATTACATATTATGAGCTGATTAATTTTTTGTTATTCGATAAATTTTTGCTGTCAATGAATAGTAAGTGCCTCAGAACTGTTTAAATTGATTGTTACGGTCGAAAGGGATTAATGTCATAGAAAAATTTTGGTGTCTTATTTTTTAGTTTTTTTGTAGCTTAAAGTTTCAAAATAAAATGACATTAAGAAGGATAAATTAAAAAATGAAAAGTTTACGCCTCACACGCTTATTCTGTTACAAATATTAACATACAATTCAGATAACAGATTTGACAACGAGAAAATACCAAGAAATCTATTGAAAATCGATTTTATAAGAACGTAGTATTCAATGCTAATAATTTGAAATCGATCAGTATAGTCGGTTAGAACTTGGTTCGAAAAAATATTTGTTTCTTTAATTTAAATCTTGAGATTTCTTAAAATTCAGTCACCAGAATTTTTTAACGTTTTCATAAAATCTAAAGGTGATGGAACCCTTTTCAATGCTCCAAGCCGCGATCTGATCAGTCAAGCTATTTAAAAGTTTTACATGCATCTACTCACAAACACGTACGTTTACACAGCGTTGTAGACACCATCGTTAATGTTTCTTAGGATCCAAGAACGTAAAAATCTGAAAAAAAAACCTTGATTTTTGAGTCAGATTAAAAAATAGTACTCCCCGCTAGGAAAATTGAATATTGTGAAAAAAATTTGATTTTAGAAAGAGTTAAAAAATGTTATGATTTTATAATTTCATAACTTTCATTTTCAAACCGTCTCTATTAATTAATATGGACCTAACATTATTTGGAGTATTAAAATCAGTTTTTGGTATAAATTTGTCATAAGGCATTATGCCGAAAGTGGAACACTTCCACTTGCCAGTACGTTAGGAAGCATATTGTATGAAAAGTATTATATTAAAAGCAGGTCCCAGCCTTTACTGCTTCGTGATTTTCTCCAAAACAAAGAAAAAATTTTAGAAAAAACTCTCTGCTACTCGATAGATTATTCAATTGTTTATTTTCGAGCAAAATTTTTTTTACGAAATTGCATTTGTTTAAGAAACATCCATGAATTTGTCACAGCTTGCTTGCCTGCAAGGAGATGGGACCCGTTCATAATGTGATAAAAATATCAATTAGTTTTCTTGTACGACTACTCGATGAATATTTCTTCTGTTTTTGACGATTCGGTATACTTACTAAAGAGTACCACTATTTATATATTGAAACACTAAATTTTTACTTAATTTAAAATTTAATTATTTAGACCATTAAATCTCGCGGATAAGAAATAATCGCCTAAACTTCTAAAAATTAGGATTCGCTGCTCTGGGATATTCCGCTGCCGTGAACCAATGAGTGTCTTTGTCTTTAGGTGATTTTATTAGTTTGAGACAGAAGTTCTCACGCGTGCCAGTCAATTTATTTTAATTACTTACAAATTTTAACTGCAACGATGACCCTTCGTCTTTGATTGACCCTTTGGCAGGTTGTAGATAGATAGTCGTAGTAAATAAATAGGTGAATAGTGGTAGTTTAGTAATAGTGTATAGCGGTGATAACAATAAACTTAACTTTATTTCACCAAATCAACACTTTAAACAAGACTTATAATATTTCGGTAACGAAATATTTATGAAACAGAACACTTGTATTTAAGATTATAACTAATTTAGTAATAATACTAGTGAGCGTGGTGAGTAATCACCTGATGCGAAAAATAATAATTTTAATAGAAAATAATACAGAATATTAAATTAAATAATAAACTTTTAGATTAATTGAGATTTTGGTGAGTAGTCACCTAATAGCAGTAATAGTGGTAATAGTAGTAAAAATGACTAAGAAATATTTTGCGTGGTGGTTGACACCGGGGGATAGATCGAAGTGTCGATCATCGCTCAAGTTTTGAGGTTCGTAGCTGATTTTTCCCTCCTCGTGTCGTCTTGTGACGTCACGGGGCTACGCATTAATTTAGCTAGTGTCGGTAACGAAAATTTCGGGTGGTAGTTCGCCAGGCTGGTAACATCGGGACATTTTGTAGTGTCTCAATCCCCCTGCCAAGCCAAGACTACCCCGTCAATTTTTGAACCGAGCTAGCTCTTTGCAAGAGTCGGTGAGTCGTCACCGGGTATGGGGATAGTAGGATGATAGGAGTTAGTGGTGAGTGATCACCTAGGATGGATGGCTTGATGAGATAGTAGGAAGAAAAGTTGATGAAAGGTTTGGTGAGTAGTCACCTGATAGTGGTATGGTTTGGTGAGTAGTCACCTATGATAGTAGTAGTATGATTTGGTGAGTAGTCACCTAGTAGTAGTATGATTTGGTGAGTAGTCATCTATGATAGGAAGATTTGGATGGAAGGTTTGGTGAGTAGTCACCTGATAGTGGTAAATGAGGAATTGGATAAGTGGATTGGTGAGTAATCACCTGGGAATTAGATGTGTGAATGGACTGGTGAGTCGTCACCTGAAAAGAAATTTTAAAATATAAAAATAAAATTTTTAGCTGTGAAGTTGGTGAGTGATCACCTGTAAATAAATAGTTAATTAAATAGAAAGTTCCCTTGAGCAAATGGTCGAAACTTCGTTCTAGACTTCGATCTATTTGCTGGGCTGAATATAAAATAAAATTTTAATTATTAATTAATTGTTTTATGTTTTTGTGTTTTTGTTTGATTGGTCTGCAGCTGTAATTAAACAAATTAAACTGGCAGATAAAGTATTAGATGGTATGAATGATATTATGATTACTTAGTTTTATTTTAACGCAGTAAACAATTTTGATTTTTATAATATTATAATATGATATACTTGGAACATATTTGAAATATTAGCAGTAATGAATTTTTAATAAAAAATAATAATGAAAAAAAAATAAAGTAATGATAATAATAATAAAAAAAAATTTTCTTTTTTTTTTTTTTTTTTTATATGAGGATGAAATGAAACTTCCTGAACCGTAAGGGAGGGTTTACTTCCTCGTAGAACGAAGATGGGCCTCGTGGAAGAGTCTCATATCCTCTTGGGTATACTCAGTGCCGATCCAATCCTTGTATTTGGGCCAACGCCTGTTACAGGCCCGGCACAGGGGGTCAAAGAATTGGATTGCTACTCCGCATCCTGAACAGCGTCCACGGAAGTGGTCTTTTATTTCCTTTTCGTGAGGGCGGAAACACGTTTCCGTTGTGACTTGGTCTTGGTAGCAGACATGACACATGTCTGGCCTCCACGGTAAACGACATTCAGCAATTTTGTGGTTGCGTTGCCGGCAGTTTTGACATCCAGATGAAAAGAACAGTGACTGAGCTTGAGTGGCCACTGTCTGGGTCCACGATTCTTGGAGTTGACTGTGAAGAATCCTGGGTTGAACGGCAGCACAAGTGCTGTGGATGGCTTTACAGAATGTTTGGTAGTCTATGAAACGAATTCCATTATGAACAGCTATCTGGTTAGCGTCTACGGCAGCTGGTGATGAAGTTGCTGAGTCTGTATCTTTTAAGAACTGCTGGTATGCAGCTTCTGGTGATATTGGTGCGTCGTATTCGGGTGCTGGTATCGTCTGAGAATACGGTAACGAATGTGCGTACGTTACCATTACTGGCTTAGATGGTGTATTCTTCCTAACAGCTCCTGTTGCACGGAAGAGGTTTGACTGTTTTTGGGTGACGGATGCTGAAGCTTCTTCGGTGTTGATCGTTGACGTTGTAGAGGTCGGTATTAATGATTTAGGTGGTAATGAAAATGACTGTTTCTTAATATTACAAGTGATTATGGGATCAGAAGATAAAGTTTCTGATTCAATGCTTATGACTGACGACAACTTTGGAATACTCTCAGTTCTAGTCTGAAATGATGGTTGTCGTTTAATTTGACTTGATTTTTTAAAGTTGTCTGAGTCATGTGTGCCGAGACTATGTATAAGCATGAGGTCATTAAGTTCATTGCCGGATTTGATTTTTAATTCAGGTTTTGAACTAAGCATTTCTGACTCAGAGTCTGACTCATAGTCCATATACTCATAATCTAATTCGTTTTGGTTAATATCAGGGATTTCTGAACTATTTTCTTCGCAGTTGTTAGAAACCGACCTAATTGGGGCACTAGTTAAAGAAATAGGTGCCGTAAGGGTTTGTATCGCGGATATTTGAGCCTTAGTTGGTGTATTGGAGCTCACCGGAGTAACTACTTGGTTTTCGGGATCCGGATTTTTCGTAAAGGGTCGTAAACCAGCTCTTTTCCGTATCTCGTCTGTAGTTCGTGAACAACAGACTGCAGCAATATGTCCACTGCGTCCACAACGGCCGCACACGGTCTGTGAAGATAATTGGTTAAGTGTCTTTTGTAAATTTTCGAACATATCCTGCATCGCGGCTTGGAAATTAGTTATTGCGGATACAAGTACGTCCGAGTGGTCATTTTTTTGAATTCTGTGACCTGAGTTAACTGGGTTTGAACTCGACAATGCAAAAAGCGTGGTCTTTTGGTCATTTTCCGATCTAATCATATTAGAATTCGGTAACTCCGATTTAGTAATGGCATTTAATTTCGTTTGAGTTTTTAGGTTATAATCGGAATCCGTGTTAGATTTCGCTTCTTTGTTATTATGTAAGCGTTGACATGAATCTACTACTGGTTGCCAAGAACTAACGCGTTTATATAGTATTGAATAAGTGTCAATATGTTCTTCCGCAAATTTAAATAAAAATTTTGAATTAAATTTTTGGATAATAATTTTTACTTGTCGGCTTTCAGGTAATGGCTCTTCTAATTGAGCAAACGCGCTTTGCATTCGATTAATAAATGCAGCTCCGAGTTCGTCATCGGCTTGTCGATAAGAATAGATTTCTTGTAAAAAGGTCTCATCTGATTGGTGGGTTTGCCACACTTTGAAGTGTGTTTTAAATACTGACCAGTCAATAAATAAATGTTCATTTTGATAGTACCAGTCTAAAATATTACCGGTTTAAGTTGAAGCGACAACCGGTCTAAAATTCTCTAAAGGAATATCATTGCTGACCATACGTTGTTCTAAAGTTTTAATAAATTTTTTGGCATCTAATTTAATAGATGAATCGCGTGGGGGAAAAAATATATTCCATGATTTTGCAGTCCGGCAAATGTCATTTGTCCGTAAGGGTGCAACTGTACTCGGGTACGTATAGGAAGGAGTAGCGATTGGGACTATGCCTGGAATAGCATGTATGTGTTGCTGTGTCTGTGACGCAGGCACATGGAAAGAGGCGATCGGTGCTGTATAAGTATGCGTCATGTGAGGTACAGTAGTGTGTGAATGTGCGTGTGTACCTGACACATAGTATGGCGTCGGTGGTGCTGTGTAAGTCTGTGTTACGTTCGGTAACGTAGTATGAGACTGTACATGTGAAGCTGGTACATGTTGAGGCACCGGTGGTACGAGTAGTGGGGCAAGTGATGGAAGCGCGTACGGTAAACGCGCAATCCCACTAAACGTTGGGGCTGATGCTGTAGGGTAGGGAAGCATGTCCGAATGGAAAAAATTAGGTGCGGGCGGCACGGAGTGATTTCCCGCTGAAAAATTTGAACTCGGGAATTCCCGCGGCTGAAACGCATATATGTCGTTGATGTGATTATTATTATTTATCGTATTAGTCATCGTTCGAGCTAAGGTACTGGCAAAGGGTGACGTCAATTGCTGACAAGCTGTTTTCCAGGTTTCTGCTTCGGCTCTTAATTGTCTAATTACTACCTCGACGGGTTGAGTCGCACTGTTTGTATCTTTGGGGTCAGGTACTCTACTTGCGTTATTGTCAGTCTTATTTGTAGGGTCAGTGCTATTATTGACAGTACTGTTGTAGATGTCACCTTGCGAATTGTCTAGTCCAAGTAAATCGTCTTGTAATTGTAAATATAGACTTGAATTTGAATTTTGGATTGGATTAAAATTTAATAAATTTTGATTTTGTAAATTCGCATTATTACTAATCGGTACCGAGAACTGATTTACTGGGGTGTGAGAAAACATTATGAATAGTTGTAATGTTAATTAAACTTTATTTTAACTATTATTTAATCTTCTGTTTAGATTATTTTACAGTGACACGCCTGTCAGGAATTTTAATCCCAGATTTTCTCGAGAAATAATTTTTCGGTGACGCGTACGAATTAAAATAGATAATCCCAGATATAGTAAATATTCGATATTTGATTTTAATAATTTAATAACTGAATCTTAGTATTTAATAACAATTTAATAATTAGAATGAACGATTAATATTATTTTGAAATTCAAACTGCAAAGTTAAACAAAATAAATTATTTTAACAACGGTATTTGATTTTAATATAACGGTTAGCTATTGTACACTAAATTTTTATTATAAATAATAAAGTTAAATAAGAGATTTAGTTTTGGCTCAACTAATATAGACAAAAGGTATTTTGTAGAGAAATAAAACTAAAGGAATTTATTTTATTTTCGGGAGTTTCAGAACGTAGTATAAGACAACCGATTTTTCGAAGAATATACGCGTGAAATGACCTTGAGTTGTGTTTTACTTGAGTTCGAGTATGCAACGTGTTGATGGCTTATGACCCGACACACAAAGTGTATTAGACAAGAACCTTGTAAAGATTTGTATACTGATAAATTTAATACTGAAAATGCTTTTGACAAATTTTACTGAGAGTACTTCTCAGCTATGACATCAGCATAATTATCTTTACAATAATAGGATTATAATTTTACAATTTATAGTACAATAGGAATATTTTCAATTTATGATGCTTAAACTAAATGAATTAATATGAGAACGTGAGAAATTTTGTCAATTTGGAAAATTAATTTTATAAATTTACGAATTTATATAACAAAAATTTCACTATTTAGATGAATTTGGTAATTTTTATTTTTTTTTTTTTTTTTTAACAAAAATTTTGTTAATTAAATTTTAAGTAAATTTTCTGTAAAGTATTATATAATTAATGAATTCTTAATTCTATAAAAGATGAATTTGTAAATTTCTAACTTTACAGGGAATAGACGACATTTATTTGAGAGCAGCGTCCCTGTTCGAGCGCCATTGAAACACTAAATTTTTACTTAATTTAAAATTTAATTATTTAGACCATTAAATCTCGCGGATAAGAAATAATCGCCTAAACTTCTAAAAATTAGGATTCGCTGCTCTGGGATATTCCGCTGCCGTGAACCAATGAGTGTCTTTGTCTTTAGGTGATTTTATTAGTTTGAGACAGAAGTTCTCACGCGTGCCAGTCAATTTATTTTAATTACTTACAAATTTTAACTGCAACGATGACCCTTCGTCTTTGATTGACCCTTTGGCAGGTTGTAGATAGATAGTCGTAGTAAATAAATAGGTGAATAGTGGTAGTTTAGTAATAGTGTATAGCGGTGATAACAATAAACTTAACTTTATTTCACCAAATCAACACTTTAAACAAGACTTATAATATTTCGGTAACGAAATATTTATGAAACAGAACACTTGTATTTAAGATTATAACTAATTTAGTAATAATACTAGTGAGCGTGGTGAGTAATCACCTGATGCGAAAAATAATAATTTTAATAGAAAATAATACAGAATATTAAATTAAATAATAAACTTTTAGATTAATTGAGATTTTGGTGAGTAGTCACCTAATAGCAGTAATAGTGGTAATAGTAGTAAAATGACTAAGAAATATTTTGCGTGGTGGTTGACACCGGGGGATAGATCGAAGTGTCGATCATCGCTCAAGTTTTGAGGTTCGTAGCTGATTTTTCCCTCCTCGTGTCGTCTTGTGACGTCACGGGGCTACGCATTAATTTAGCTAGTGTCGGTAACGAAAATTTCGGGTGGTAGTTCGCCAGGCTGGTAACATCGGGACATTTTGTAGTGTCTCAATATCAACCTAACATTTTCGAGCCTCAGAGTGAATAATATGATCGTAATAATCTTATAAAAATGATCGAAATATTTACTATTAAGATACAAATTATTTAACAACGATAAAATATTCAAGAGACAAATCAATATATTCTAGTATGGAAGCCGTCATAGAAGCATCTACGTGATATTATCGTTCTTGGAAACCTAGATTCCGCTCTTCAGGAAAGATTGCAAGCCTTACTTTCTGTGGAAAGTAAAGAATGTAGTTGGACATAACGGTTTTCTATATATATTGAACAACTGAGACAATCAGTCAAATGCTAAAAAATTACGTTTTTAATTTCATTTCAACTACATCTATTGAGTAGATATAAATTTCTAGAAAATTTATGAGCAGCTAAACTTTTTTTTTGGTCTTCTAATATCATTTACATTAAAAATAAATTTTTTGACAGAAACTTAAAATAATACATGTATATTTCATGAATTTATACAAAAAATAATTGACTATTACTTATAGGTGGTTATGGAGCGTCGTGATATAATATTGACTGCGATTTTCGGAACGTTTGGTGCCATCGGCGTAATCATTGGTCTGTGCTTAGTAGCTTGGCGATATCTTTGGGATAAAAGATCTAAAGATCTTGATAGTGACTGCGACAATGGAATAGATATTGATAATATTAGAAGTATTGATGAATCACAACAATATTTAAAAAAAAATGGAATACTCAACTTCAAAACACCACTTATTACAACCAAAAAGATCGGGTGAGAAATACATATCATTCTTTAGGTATAATTATTTAAAAGATTAAGTATGAAGAGCATGAAGCATGAATATCACCTTCATGAATATCACATTTACTATAAAGCCGAATTTGAAGAGAAGTTACAATATTCATTATTAATCGCAACTGTTACTTTTAATTTTTAAAATTTGAGCAGTAGTTAGTTTTATATTCTTAAATAAACTATAAGAACACTTTTAGGAAGTTATCTTACATATAAAGAGAGTATATAGAACAGAAAAAAAAATAAATGAATGTTCAATTTTCAACGGTTAACTGACTGTTAAGATATGATTAAGTTTTGCGACCGTATTATGTAAGCGTTATTCGATCTAGAATTTATTTAAAATTCTATCTTGATTTGAACAATATAAACAAATATGTCAAAAACGCTAAAAATTGAGATCATTCATCTCTTTCTTTTTGGTAAATTTTTATTACTCATACACAGAGTTTATATATAAGTACTTTTCATGAAGATCTCGTGAAAGAAATTTTCTGATATGGCCATATACATCCTGATGCGAACCCTACGTATCAGATGATATAGGAACATTTCAAGAATAAAGATGAAAAAAAATTCGGGGATGAGCAGGAATCTAACTTTGGACCTCGCACTTTCTAGACTGATCCGCTCCCCGCTTGCCTAAGACATCGAATTAAAAGAGAGGTTTTCTATAAACTTCAAGCAATGGAATGATTAGACATGATGATTTCTTAGTTAAAAAATTTTGTATCTAATTTATTAATGATAAATTATTAAATACAATTAACAGTAAATTATAACTTGTCAATAATTTGTGTAAGCCCGAGTCGAAATGTGAACCGTAATTCCAAGGTCTCGGACGTTACGAACGTGAATCCTACGGCTCAAGCGTTACAAACGAAACTCCAACGTCTCGGACATTGCAAATATAAATTCAATGTTTTAAAAGTGTTATTTTAGAAGATTCTGCAACAATATAACCGCGGACATTTCAACCGACGATTTTTAAACCGAACGACATTTGAACTGAAGGACAGTTCAACCGAAAGACAGTTTAACAGCAAAACAATTCAACCGATGACAGTTGAACTGCAGTTTTCGTGATAAATTGAACATAAAATCTATGATAATTCACTCTTCAAAATAAAAATTTCTTAGGTTAAGACAGTATTCTGTAGCTAATGCGAAAACACCAATATAAATATTTGGCTTCTCCAAAAAGCTTACCATTTTATCGATCTCAAGTAGCTCGATATCGATAAAGGCAAATACGCGGGATATGTGTGTGTTCATTCGACAGTAGACCAACACATATGCTTGTTACCGTGTTTTACCCTTTGATCATAGATTTTGTGTATGTTTATTCGACAGTAGACCAACTTATAAGCTTGTTACCGTGTTGTGCCCTTTTATCATGGTTTTTGTGTGTTGAAACGTTATTGGTTAATAATTTATTCTAATTACCTGGATACTTAAAAAATGTAAAAAATAATTAAGAAAATGTTCAGATTAATTTAGTTGGTTCAGGGTCCGTTTCAAATAACCGTAGGTCTGCCTGGCTAGGTGAGATTAAAGATAAATTAATCTGATAATAAATACCTCGAACTGGCTGTACAAACTAATAAACTAACACCAATACTTATGTGTGACTTAGTTATGGTTCGAGTAGATGATGCTTCCGTGGATGAACTGGAATACGTGGCTTCTAGTACACGAAGTAGTGAATCCACCCTCAACCTTAGACTGGAATAGGATGGTGTGGCACGAAGTACAATATAATAAACTGGCTTCTTCGTTTTAATAATTTATTTATTCAATTAAAATGAATATTATTTCACCACAAATGCCAAACTTGGCAATATTCACACTAACGTAGAGTAAATCAATAACAATAGTTATTGTAAAATTACTGATTTAATAAATCAAACTGTTTAAACTAACAGGCAAGTAAGTCCGAGTATTTATAACGAAATAAACAAAACAATGATCAATCTATTTATCACAGAACAGGGCAAAAACGACCTGTAATTGATTGAATTGTTCAAATCACTTCAGGCTAAGTGAGATTCAATCAATTAAACAGGAATGGCTCAATTTACTTTGGAAGCTGTTCAAACTACACTAGGCTGGTAGGACTTACTTGCACGAAAGGCAATTAAAGTAAAAAGGCGCCAACAGCATGGTCGCACGTGCTTATATAGTATCAGCGGCCATGGTGTTGCACTGGTCAAATGTGCCCGAGGCTACCCGAGATGCTACGATGTCCAGCATGGTAACAGTGTGTTTATTCGACATTAGACCGACACATAAGCTTGTTACCGTGTACATTCGGATCAATTGTCGTGAGGATAAATTGTCGTGCGGATCAATTGTCGGGTGGATCAATCGTCCGTGGATGAAATGTCGTCGATTGACTAGTCGCAGCACCGTTCAAAAATCTAAATGTACATTTTTGGAATTTATTTTATTTTAAATACTTTTGAATTTCTGAAAATTAAAATTTTGGGAATTTACTCCAACCTTTTAAACTGACAAAAAAGCTGAGCGGCTTAACTATAGGCAGTGGGTATCAAATAACTAGCTTCAAAAAATTAGGAAAACGGTTGACCCTGAAGGCCATCCCTGCAACTTCCCGCCAATTCTATACCTAAACGCTTGAAATTGCAATTATGAGGTTTTTGAGCTCTTCGAGCTCATAAATACAATTCGTGTGTTATTTTGAGCTCTCCGAGCTCAAAAAAGTATCTTTTGTATGCTTTTGAGATCTTCGAGCTCAAAAGTTTGATAGCAGTTTGATAAAACACTATTTTATGAATTCTCAAATCGCAATAACTTTTGAATGAATTAACCGATTTCCACGTGGTTGGAAACATTCAACGCAGTTTTTTAAGCTTCATGAAAAATCTTCAAGTTTAAATTGATAGAACAAAAAATTTCGGAGTAATTCTGAAAAGACACTTTTTTCGGTTTTCTTTTGTCAACGATAACTCACGAGCGAATTAACCGATTTTGACCGGACTGGCGGCGATCGACGTAGTTTTTTTATGTTAAGAGCTGATAAGTATTTAGAATTGATCGGTAGAGCCGAACTTGAACCTGGATCTTTTGGTTACGCACCGAATGCTCTATCATTTAAGTTATCCGAGACACTGTCCGTAACTACCTTCCAGTTACCTATTAAGTTCCACTGAGTAAGTCTCTTTTGGCCAAGGCTTTTAATATTTAAGGTATTTAATATATCTATATGTACATATATACATCACATTTTGTCACATTTTGTCACCTTATAGATTTAGTTTATGAGAATGATGAGATGTGCATCAACTCATCGGTAATACGGTTAGTTATCGGTCTAGCAAGGGCTCAGCTCGGGTTTGAATCTTGGTAAAAACGGAATGCGATTTTCACTTTATTTCTTAATAAAGAAGAAAATTTAAAAATTCAGTTCAAAAAGTTACGGCTCGTTTTCATCAATAACTGTGTCGATTGATTTAAAAGACATCAATAACATAAAACATCAGTACATCAATACATAAGTCATCGCATCTTGTATGTATCTCTGCATGCTCAGATGTCATTGGCATTTAAATTTTCATCGATGTTTCCGATGATAGCATCTCGTCAGTGGATGTATTCCTTTGATCTTAATTTAGCTTGGTTGTATCTATAATATAGCGTAAACGTTCACTTTCGATCTTAGCGAAAATATCCAAAATGTATTGATGGAATAGTTGACGGTAGTTAAATAAGGGGGGTTCTGTGACGACGAGTTCTGTGACACTCTATTTACCACGTGAGTATGAGTGTGTTTCTTGCTTATCGATGGTTGTTTTGTTATCGGTTATTTTCCTTATCGACGTTGGGTTTGATAGTTTTCTTATTTATTGTAGGTTGTCTGTATTATCGACTGTTGTCTTGGGTCTTGTCGTGTGACTGTTACATGATTTTGGTGGGGGCTTATGATGTTATGATGGGGATATGGTGGCTGTTTGGTGGGAGTGGAGGAAATTAGGAGTAATAATTTAGTATTATTTGTGATTGATAGTTTAAATGTGAAATTTGGGGGGGGGGGGGGTTATCAGTGGGAGGTGGATCTATGAGAATAGTTTGGAGCGAGGAGGTTCTATGCGTTGGTTATTTTTTCTGTTTTTTCGGAAAATTTTTGTACTTTTTGATTTGATTGACACCTTGGATGTTAAATTTGAGTCTTTTATTAGTAACTTTTACCCCATGCTAATAGTTCACAGCATGGGATCATATGCGTTGGTCTTTGAAAATTCTCATACTTTTCCATAGAAATTCAATGTTTAGCTATTTTAACAACAAAAAACTCTGCTATTTTTAATGTTTTTGGTGAGGGATTTAGCTATAAGACCCAACAACACTCTTTGCATATCCACAGATTTAAAAAATTTTTCCTCGTGTTCAATAGTTCAACGGGTGATACTATGTTTGTAGATTAGTTTTTCAAAGTGTTTGGTATTGAATTTCTTCTTGAAAACCACGACTTGTTGGATGTTCTCAGAGACTTGACTGCCTGTCCTAGCACACTTCAACTCATAGACACACTTGATGAGCTTATCGAATTACTCAAACATTTAAGAAATAAGAAACAGAATATTCTTAAGCCTCACAGTTGTGTATATGATGCTATCAACGATTTAGTCTATCCAGACTATAGAATTAATACTGACGAGCGCTCAGAAGATCTAGACTTTTTTGAATTGTTCACTATTTATGCAACTGCAAGCAGCTTTATTCATCAAGCTCGTGAAATTGCTCAAGTTATTACGAACATTTTAAAATTAGCAACACTGAAGAAGCGTATGACTAAAACTGAGCAAAATGGAGATAATAATTGATGCAACTGGTTTTGAACGAGCTAATGAGGAGTATATAGTAAAAGAACTCTGTGCAATCAATATCTCCAGAAGTGTTTCCATCAAAGGAACGTATGAATGCAGATATTTCATGTTTAAACGACCATTAGATAATTTTAATGAGGAATGGGTTATAGAAGATATTGATTACAATGGTTCTAATCATGGAATACCTTGGGATGCTGGTACAACATCATATCACTTAATAAAAGAAATCATCAAAGATTTAACAATTAATGCACGTTTTATATACACACATGGAACTGAAAAAGCAAGATGGCTCAGTGCAATAATGACAGATGCAACTACACCAATCATAAACATTGCTAATATGCGTTTTTACACTAGTAACGCTATCAAGTCTGATCAAACTTTTCGCTGTGAAAATCGAAGTCATCATGCGATGACATCAACTTATGCTTGCGCTTATGAAACTGCTCAACGACTTCAATGATGGATCATCGAATTTTGGGGTATTGAAGCTTCATATGAAAAATCTGTTGAAGTTTTCTACAACCACAAATATTTATCTAAAATGCATGTCATAGATATTGCATGTCTAGATGAAACGTTTCTCCTCAGAGTCACTCCAGATCAAATAAGAGATATTTGGGGTAAATTACCAGACCATCTACAAAGAAATAAATTCATTAAAGACTATCAATGCTGCAAGGAGCATTATCCAATAGAAGAAAAACTTAACGAAGATGTTTGTGGTCTCCGGCTTTATCCAATCAGGGAAAATTGTTATCAATATCGACAGAAAAAATAATTTGTAAAAAACTTACTTAAAATAAATAATACTAATGTAAAGTGAAATGATATGAATAAATAAACATTAAATAATTTTAATCCGTTTTATTGTTGTATTTCCTTTCCATTACAATTTTATGTTATTTTTCTTACAGTACTACTTATTGGATTACATTTATTAATACGATCATGTAATATTAGACAGTAATGCAGTTGTTTGATCTGGAAGCAGGTTTTCTGATTCAAATTTAATTCGTATATCAACAGGTCGTGACTTAATTGACTCATTCTGCTTTGAACAGTCGATAACGAAAAGTGAAGCTTCTTGTAAAAATTTAGCATTTGTCAATAAAGGTTATGAATCTTTATTAAAATATGAAGTTTGAAAATTTGTATACATATCATATAGTAAAGCATACTGATTTCGAGTGATACTAAGATTTAAATTTCCATACGGATAACTTTGAAAGTTCAGAAATAGTTTAACATCTCTAATATTACAGTGATCGAATTTGCTTGCATCGCTCATTAAAACAGTTTTTCTTGCTGTTTGAAATCCTAAAATCACATATCGTGGTTTCTCCAGCTGAATAGAAGTCTTGATAGGCCACACATGTTTGGTCGTCCTTGGTAGCAGTGGGTACTCGTACAATTGCCATGTGCGAAAACTCATTGGAATCGTTGGATCATTGGCGATAAAATTCAATGCTTGAATTTTCTGTTTATCTGACATTGTGATGTATGGAAGATTCCACTCCACTTTATTGAGAACAATCTTTACTCTATCAGCGACAACTTGAGCATTTGCAGGTTCATGAATGTATGCATTGGTGTCAGCATTTGATCTTATAAGTATTAATTCATGTTTGGCATTAATAATAATGCGATTGTAATCTTCAGCAAATCCAAGTGTAAAACTCAGAGGTATAGATATATCAAAATAACCATTGGCATTAGTTAAGTTACTAGCTGCTTGTGTTAGCCAACCAGCGTTCTCCATAATATTACTCCTACCAGGACTCTGAGATATATAATTTTTCATGAGACTTGTAACACCAACATTTTTACATCTATCAATTTCTACTCTATTGATTTCATAACGTATTTCCTCAAACATATGACAAATAGCCATGTTGACTAATTTCATAGATTCTGATACAGCTGTACCATCTTCTTTGACAAATTGCCCACAAATGTGCAATGAACTTTTTCTTGATAGAATACATAGATCTTGATGTTGAATGCTGATTCTAATCTCA
Organism: Cotesia glomerata; assembly: GCF_020080835.1. Taxonomy (NCBI): domain Eukaryota; kingdom Metazoa; phylum Arthropoda; class Insecta; order Hymenoptera; family Braconidae; genus Cotesia; species Cotesia glomerata. The sequence goes on from NC_058163.1 coordinate 12,411,813, forward strand.
TCACTATTATTGAATGTTGATGAAGTATAAGGTAAGTGTGAGTGAACTTATAGTGAGAAACTGATTCATCAAAGATGATTGGTTTTTGAATATCTAAGATTTCCGCCATGGTGATATAATACAACACAAGTTTATCTTCTTTATTTTATCAATTTTCCACGTAATCTTAACCCAAGGCTTTTGAGGAACTGTGCGTTCTAAGCTGTCAACACTTGAGATGTTGAGCGATGACTGACTGATTTCAGACATGGTGATGGAGTTATATAGCTACCACCAATCTTTTTATCAAAAACTATACCCATTATTTATCTACAGCCTTGATATGTAGTCTTATTGTTATTGTTTCACCTCGAAAATTAACTAATTTCCTATCTTGATCAACTATCTTACACTCAACTCATAGGGCGTTAATTTTAAGAATTGATACAGGTAAATAAGATTTGTAAAGTACATTTGGCTCCAAACGACGATTTAAAAATCCTAATATTTTAGCGATTGTATCTTCACGATTAAAATTAACAGGTTTATTACACTTAATTTCACTTCATAATTCATTATTGTTTTCTTTAAATCAAAATTCAAAACCTTCTGGTATGTGTTTTTTTACATAATCATTAATATCTGACACTTCATAACTTCCAGTTGGTATTGTTATTACTCTATCAGCCCACGCTCTACACCGTGCAGCATCATTGGGGTAAGACTCCCGATCATGTTTCGTAGGATTTTTTCTGTCTACACCTTCTATATAAATCTTATTAGAACCTATATCAATATTAGGTATTGAGTTATAGGTTAGAAGTTCCCGAAAATGTTAAGGTTAACGACTCAGCCATAACTGATAACCGATTAAATCCAGCACATCAATTTATAGTTGATTGCATAAAAATTTAAGACATAAGTATCCACATATAACTATATTATAATCTTGATATTTTTTATGGTTATATTTTACGCTACTCACACCGAGATATTTTATAAGATCACTAGGTGGTTGAAGATTACCAAAGCTATCAAAATAAATTACTTTATTTTTATATTTCTTGTAAGCAACCCAATGTGTGCCATTTCCATCTTTATCATCAAGATTTATGATTACAGATTCATTCACCCATGGCCCTGACTTTGGTAAATCATTTCTCATGAAAACCCCTCGAAAGTATGGAATTTTCAAATCTCTAACATATTTGATTAAATCATAATTTGAGAGTGCTCGATGTGGTAGCGTTAATAGTTTTTTGAATCAGGACTTAAATATAATCCCATTCCTTGTTTATATGGTTTCAGATATAACCCTTTACCCATAGCTACTGCTTCCATAGTAGCATTATGACGTTTACTTTCTTCCAAATCACGTTTAGCTGATTTAGCTGTATTTACAGCGCGTACAATGGATGCTATACCTCCACTTAAGCTACCTACTGCACTGAGTGCTGTGAAAGCTGGGATTAAAAATGATAATATCCCACCAATTTTTGACGGTACTGGCAATACCCGCGGTAATTTTACATTTTTTCTACCACCAGCATCCTTCACAGCTTTTCGAGCTGCATGTAAAGCTGATTTAATTGGTTCAATACTTTTACGCATCGATTTCTTAGCTAAACTTATTATTTTTCGCACTGATATTGGTTTTTTCAAGCTATGACGTTTAATTTTTTTCTTCAAGTTATTTTTTCCAACTCTTCTTTTCATTCCAACTCCTTTACGTTTTGTTCTTCTCTTCAAATTTTTATTTTTTACAGATAAACCCACAGATAAACCCATACCCAGACTTCTCTTAATTCTCATAGCCTTGTTAACACCCCAGGCAACAGATTTCTCACCGACTAGCGTCTTTTGCGTGAAGACGTAGTGCAGCTTGTTGAGCCAGCTTTTTATCAGGTTCATGACGTGCTTGCATATTGCTAGGATTTTTAGAATAAGCAATATCATGCTCTTTACACGTTTTATCAAGTGGATTTATACCAGGATCACCTCGAGCCAGTCTATTAGATAATTTAGTGCCTGGTCCACAATACTGATATCCTGGTACGTGTAATTCTATTGGTAGTTTATTGATAATACCATTAACAATGCCCCCACCATGTTTGATTTTAGCTTTAATAATTCGACTGTTCTAAACCATGGTTAGTTGATCACTGACTAAAATCATATAAATACTCAATATTTATAACCAATCTAGTAATTTATAATCTGAATGCTAGCTAGTCAACATCATCAATCAATATCTCTTGAAATTAAGATGAAGTTTGAAAAGGAAACCGCTAAATTACCAGTTATAAATTTTGATCAAATCGTACAAGGTGATGAAAAAAAAGTTCAAAAGCGTCATGGAGCACTCTTACCAAATACTGTTCGAGCAATTATCTGTGGACCATCAAATTGTGGGAAGACTAACGCGCTTTTAGCTCTTGTCACACATCCTAATGGATTGAGATTTGAAAATATTTATGTATATTCCAAATCCTTAAACCAACCAAAGTATAAGTTTTTGGAATCTATATTAAAACCGGTTAAGGGAGTAGGCTATCACCCATTTAGTGATCATGAATCAGTTATCAATCCAGATGAGGCTCAATCAAATTCACTTATGATATTTGATGACGTAGCCTGTGAAAAGCAGGATCATATCAGAGCTTACTTTTGTATGGGGCGACATAAGAATGTTGACAGCTTTTATCTCTCTCAAACTTATTCAAAAATTCCGAAAGATTTGATTAGAGACAATACTAACTTTCTTGTCCTGTTTCGTCAAGATGAAATGAACTTGAAACATATTTATAACGATCATGTAAATACTGATATGTCGTATAATGAATTCAGAGACTTATGTGCAGCATGTTGGAATGATAAAAACAGTGATAACAAGCATGGATTTGTAGTGGTTGACAAAGATAGTGAATTAAATAATGGCCGCTATAGAAAAGGCTTCGATTGCTTTCTAAGTATAAATTAAATGATCACGTATAAAACTGAACGGTTGCATTACGTTTTCAGGTCTGTAAATATGGCATATAAAAAAAACATTTCTCAACAGACTGAGATGTTGAATCAAATATCTAAAGTTAGTGATGCAATCAGACAAAAATATAAAATATTGAAAATCGGAAGGGATTCTTCGGAACAAGCAGCAAATGAAGCATTTAAACCTATAGTTACACCATTAAAAACTTTAGTCGAAAACTCTAAAGCTATAAAATATGAAATTAAACAAGAAAATTCACAAAATTATTCTATCAAGAAGCCTGAAGTAAGTCAATATGAGACGTTCTACGATGACACCCCTTAAATATCAGCTGAAAATTCTAGTTTAGATCAATCAAGTACAAGCATGATAAATCAAACTATTGTCTCGCCATTTCCAGGAATGACAAGCACACCAATAAAAGAGCAAGACTCTTTATCTCAATATATATCAACATTAAATAGAAACAAAAAAAATCCTCGAGGACTAGATACTAGATTTGGAATTCGTAAAAAGGGTCAACAACTATTTTTGGGTGATTCAACAGTGCAGTTTCACAATAATACTCTGATAGTGAAAAATAAAACTATTCCGTTAACTCCAGGATTGATTGAGTTATTATTTAAGAGTGAGCCTCTAGAGCATCTAATAAATGATGATGATTTGAAAGTTTATAAAGATCTATTAATTTCAACAAATACACATAGAAAGCATTATGAAGCTGATCAAAGTCTTTACACTGAAAAGAGCACCAAGTATAATAAATATATCTCTAAGCTAACTCAATCATTCATAGAGGGTCAAGGATTACCTAATTTTATGACAGCTTCTAGAAAACGAAAAAATATCGATTATGTTTACTGGGATGATCCTAATGAACTAGTTGATAGGCTTCGTTTACTAACAGCATCTCAGGTTGCTGGTAACACTAGTCACTCAAATGAAATAATCTCTATTATTGAAGAGTTACGTGAAGCTCAAATTGTTTATTAAAATACTCAACAAAATCATCAGCATCATCATTCATCAGTAAGCTGTTGAAGAGTGGATTGTACAAAAATGAGTATCCATAAAGTAAAAACAATAATTGAAATCTTATTATTAATAACACTGCTGATGTTATTATGCTCACTGACTATAGCATGTCCTCCAGCTCTTCTAGATCATAGATACTTTCTAACAAAATTGCCAGAATCACAACAGATAAATACGCTTGCATTGATTGGTAGTCATGATTCAGCTACATATAATACATTAATATTAGCTGCACAAACACAACAGAGAAGTATAACAGAACAATTAAATGCTGGTATACGAGTGTTGAATATAAGAGTACGTCGAATAGAAAATATTTTTGCTATACATCATGACTCTATCTACTTAGGGATGATGTTTGGTGATATAGTGAACGAAGTGTGGAAGTTTTTGAGAAGACATCTCTATGAATTTGTAATAATGTTCTTGCAAGAGGAATATAACAGTGAAAGATGTACTATGAGTGAATGTGAAATTTTGGAAAATAGATACATTAAAATTTATGGTAATTTCTTCGTTCAATTTTGGTCGGTAGAAGACACTATCAAAGAACATCGTGGAAAAATTTTATTAGTCCGTGGTAATAACGGTTTTGGGCTATGCGCTGTCAGTTTGCATTGTGATCAGCTGAATCTGTGGAAAATAACATCTACTTTTACTCGAACTGCTAAATGGAATGCTATTGCTACTTTTCAAGATAAAATCTTTAATGCAAATTCCAGTGAGTCGTGTTATATCAATTATTTGTCTGCTAACGGTGGTATCATTGGTCCTAATACTATAGATAATAAGTTTTGGAGTGATATTCCAGAATTTTTAGGAACAGGATTACGACCTGGTATGAATTATCGAATGATCAAATACTTTCGTAACCCAAAAAACACCTTATACATTGTAAGGGCTGACAATCCACTACCTCAACTATTGGATAAAATTGTGATTAGCAATTATGAGTGATAAGAATAAATTATTACTAATTATATATACATAATAATCACTTAAAAAATATGATTGAAGTTGAGTGGATAATTATTATCGTAAAAGTATATAATGATGGATAAAATAACATTGAAGTTAGCATAGATAGTGACAGTCACCAAAGTAGACAAATTTTCACATGCTTATACTAAAATGGCTAATGAAAAAGGTGTTATAGCTCAAGAGCTTCACATATTAGCTCAAAGAAATTATCCTCGTCGTCATGTTGACATTCGAGGGATTTATGTTCATCATAATTCATCATATTTATTGGGTTATAAATATTTACTTACAATAATAGACATTTTCTCAAAGTATGCTTGGATAGTTCCTATTCAAAGTAAAAGTGCTGATGATGTTAGAAATGCAATGAAAAGTGTCATACAACAACAAGACCGTAAACCGTAAAATCTACATGTTGATAATGGTAAAGAGTTTTATAACAAGGACTTTAAAGAGCTCATGAAAAAATATAAAATCAACATGTACTCAACATTCAGCAACTTAAAAGCTTCAATATGTGAACGGTTTAATCGAACACTAAAAAATAAAATGTGGCAACAGTTTACAGCACGTGGTACTTACAAATGGGTTGATATACTCCCTAAGTTGATAAATACTTATAATAGCACTAGACATCGAACTATTAAAATGAAACCTATTGAAGTGACAGCTGCCAACGAAAACCAGTTGCTACAAACAGTATATAAACCTCTTGGAGTAAAACCAGCAATTAAAAAGAAATCGAGATTCCAAGTTGGAGATAAAGTTCGCATAAGCAAGTATAAACATGTATTCGAGAAAGGGTATACCCCCAACGGGACAACAGAAATTTTTACAATCAAGATAGTGCGAAATACAAACTCAATAACATACAAATTGATTGACTACCGTCACCAACCAATTGAGGGAGACTTTTATGCTGAAGAACTTAGTAAAGTAAAATATCCAGATGTGTACTTGATAGAGAAAGTCTTAAAGAAACGTGGAAATAAGCTTTATGTTAAGTGGATGGGTTTTGACAATTCTCATAACAGCTGGATTGATGAATCTGATATGTAAACTAATGATGTAAAATGATGTATAAATAAATAAATAAATAAACATGAGAATTATTTGTGTTTTTTTTTATTTTTATAAAATAACTCCTAACCTTATTACATTTGAAATCACTTATAAAATAGAATTAAGATAAGCAATATATAAAGTTCTTAATCATATCGTGGTCTTTTATTAGACTCTTTATACCCCCAAGGTAAAGTGTATCAGTAAAATCTTCTATGAGTTTTCTTTATCAGCCCAATTTAGCGCTTTTATAGATTTTTTAACTGTTCTAATTTCTATTGAAATTTTTAAAAATAAGGTTTGTGATTATCTTTTTAACTTAGATCTATAACTCAATAAGTTGTCTCATGGTGCTCAATTAAATCAATAAAATAGAGAAAATTATTAAATCATTAAATAAATCCAATCATTAAATTCATTATATGTTTATGTATTTATACTATGTACTATAATAAGAAAACATTGTAATAAAACTGTATTTTTCTGTTTATACTTGCCATTCGGCCACGGCTTTGGCATAAATAAATGATCTATCTATCTATCTACACGCAGAAAAAAATTTTGTTAAGATAACCTAAGATATGTTGTGGTAACAAATGAATTTGTTAATATAGGGATAACAAATTAAAAGTTAAAATAACAAAATTAAGGTTATAACAAAGTTATTGATATGTTATAACAACAAAACAGTTTCGTTACTATAGCAAAATCTTTAAGTTGATTCGACAAAATCCTTTAGTTGGTATAACAAATTTTTTTGTTGAAACAGCAAAATTATGCTATTAAAATAACAAAGAGATATTGTTGGAGTAACAAAGACAATTTGTTAAAGTAATTAAGAAAATATATAATTTAAAAATATGCTATAATCAGCTTTAGCTGATTTGGAAAATATTTTAGCAACAAATTAGTTTGTTTATTGCACCAAAATCATTTTGTAATAGCAACAAAGTCATTTTGTGACAGTAACAAAATGATTTCGTTAGGGCAACAAATTGATTTTGTGAATTAACAAATTGGTTTGTTAGTACAACTTGAAACATTTTGTTAATGCAACTAATGGATTTGTTGCTATAACTACACTCATTTGTTACCAGAACAAATTTTTCAGTTATCCCGTCTTTTGTTATTTCAACAAAATTGTTTTATGCGTGTAACTACATGCTTTATACTTTGAAAAATATGTTGATCACACTGTAGAGTATCACGCTCCATAAGACATTTTTTATAATTTTCAAAAGTAATTTTATTTAATGCTGCTTTTTTAACACCTTTTGCCTTTTTTGTCAATCTATCTTTCTCCACTGGAGCTTCTGGAACTTTATAAATATATTGTTTAGCTCTCAATCCGATAAACTCGGTCATTATGTAACCATCATTCTCATCTTTCATAAGACCCAATACTTTTTTGTTTATCAAAGGTATTTTGTAAGCATTATTTGGAGGATACGCTGAAGTGTCAAATTTATGAATGTCGCGTTTAATGTACTTATAAATATCATCAACATGAAAGTGATAGATTAAACTATCAGTATCTGTGTATAATAATTTAGATTGATCTTCAGTAAATATTTTTTCTATATAATTATAATAAAAGTCGTAAATTAATGTTTTGGATAGATCTAAAATGCTAGAACCTATATAAATAGGCTTATTAAAATAAACATTAACTTTATTTAATTCAACAATTACCAAATTTTCATCGAAAATTGTAAAACTATGGAAATTTGGACGTGAAAGAAGATTTTTACACCCATATCATCCAGTCCACTGTGTTACCATCTTAACTTCTTTATGCTTTCGTACATTTTCCATAGTTTTACCAAATACAGCATTACCCTGTTGAAAATCTCCAATAAGATACCATCAAAAGCGACAAAAGCCACTTAGAAACCAATAAAATTTATGGGTTTCTAAGTGGCTTTTGTCGCTTTTGATGGGATCCTATTGGAAATTTGAAACAGGGTATTCATTAGTTTATAGAAATCTTTTTCAAATTCATTCTTGGCTTTTTGACGACACTGTATTTTTGTCAATATAAGGTTTTAGCCATCGTGATTGTTTGAAAGTTAGAACGCGATGAATCTTAATAAGTTTTAGACCTAAATCAAGACATTGCTGCAAAGTCTTATAATGAATAATATATTTTTCTTTGCGGTATAGTGTGGTACAAAGTTTTGATTGTTTCCCTGTTGAAATAATCCCATAGGTTCCAATAAAAAATAACTTTATTGGGGTCTAATGTGCTTTTGTCGCTGCAAATCCATATACAGATCTATACAAATTTTCAAAGCAAAAAAACGGAAAGTTTAATGGAATTTATATGTCTCAAGAATTTCTATCTGGATTTTAATGAAATTTGTGTGCCTAGAGAATTTCTATCTGGATTTACCAAGATGTACTAGAGCAAGTGGGTTCTATTAGAAAATCCAATAACATAGCGTAATGATAAAAAGTGTTTTCTGGTAGAGTGTCCAGTTTTATGATAACTTTAGTTTAATATGTTTTTATCGGTAAATTAACTTTAAGAGTATCTTACGTCTACTTATATCAATCGGACTACTTATACGACTGGATATACCTAGGTGAAGTTGTGGGCCTTTACAGGAATATTCCATACAGTAATACAGATAATTCTATTTATTTTTATCTGCAAATAACTATCAAAAGGACATCAGAGCTACATAAGAAATTATACCTAGGTGTAGTTGTGGACCTCTATATGAAAAACCAGTATTATATTACAATCACTTTTATGTATTTTCATTTGTAAAATACAATTAAGAATGTCTTATAACTAAATGGTATCAAATGGATTATTCAGATTGGACTTTTATTTCAAGTCCAATGTTATGTATCTGGATATACTCAGATGTAGCTATAGACCTGTATAGGAATATCCGATATAAAAATAAGAGTATTTTAATGTATTTTTATCTGTAAATAACAATTAGAACTTCCTTAAAGCTATATGAGATCGAATAGACTATCCATACCAAATTTTTATTCCAGGTTTAATGTTACATATTTGGATACATCCAGGTGTAGCTGTGAGCCTCTACAAGAACATTCCATACAGTAATACAGATAATTCTATATATTTTTATCTGCAAATAACTATTGAAAGGACTTCAGAGCTATATAAGAAATGGATAAATTCTTTTTCTTTTAAGGCTAATTTCTCTTGAAGGACAGATTGGATAGAATTATCGCCACTTTCCGTTTTTTTTTCACGGTTATTTTTGATCATATCCACATCACTTTCTTCAGTGCCAGAAACTAGTTTCGAAACTGGAGGAAATTTGGTACGCTGACTATCTATAGTCTGTTGAAGTTTTTCTTCAGTTTCTGAAAAACAAGACAGGGACAAAAACTGATTAAAAACTATTTCTTCTTTAGAGTTTTCTTTAAAGAAACAAAAAATAATCAATAGATATCTGATAATTTACATTTTGGCAGAAGACAAATTTTGGCAGAAGATAAATTTTCTCCGCTCAAAAATCGATAGAAGAAAAAAAATGTTATTGCAATCCCAAAAAAAAATTTAGAGAAAAATTAAACATACAACAGCTGATTTTTCTTTTAAAAGTTCATGCAAGTTTATTTCTGGCAAGGAATAAAAATTTTTAAACGATAAAAATAAAAGATTTCTGAAATTATTCCTTAATATTTTGTGAAAGTATTCAATCATTATAGTTATTTTTTTTTCTCATCTATAGAAATTTTTCAAAAAGATAACTTAACCAGCAATGAGAATTACATTAAACAAATTTGATTACTATTTGGGCTAAACCGAATGTTCAATAAAAACTATAATATAAAAATTAATCTAATTTATGTCAATTGAAAAAGAATTTATACGAAAAGTTTAATAAATCCAAAAATGCACGACTCATAATACTAATATCTTTGTAAAAAACAAGCATAGGAAAACAGATAAAAAGAAAATTTTCATAAATAGTTGTTTGATTATGTTTTTAATTATTTTAACTTTAAATATTTTGAGGTGACAGAAGTAATCTCCATTAAATTATTCATAAAATGTTTTAATTATTTTAATTTGGAAAAATCCCGAAAGTATAATTATTAAAATAGTTGTGAGACAAAGGCAAAAAAATTTTGAAACGTAGAGCTCAATCTCTGATGTTACGCATTGTGAGTCGTGCTATATCAATATTCATTTACAGAATTTTCAAAAGAATAGAATACCTTTCAATCCTGTAATCAGTAAGGGTTTTCACTTAAATTGTTAGGAACATTTTAGCAGAAAGAAAGTATGAATTTTAATCACGCAAAAAAGTCAAAATTTTTCATTTTCATAGTAAAAAATTACAAATTATTATTATTTTAGACATATACGTAAATACAACCGGACTATAAAAATTGATTGTTTTTGCCTACATGAAATCATGCATACATCTTAATTTTTTAAATATTATAATTTTATTAAAGCATTGTTAATTACGCTAGCTACGGAATAATAATTTTATAATGAAACCTAATGGACTCTGATATTATAATCGATACATCAAATAAAATACTTTCCAATCCCAGAACTACTTCAGTTTTCTAATAGCAGTTTATTGAAAAAATACTATAGAAAATTAGGATCACATTCTTTAGCGCAAAAATGCAGCCAGGGTATTTTTGAATGGTAGAGTAACGGATTTAAAACTACTAGGTCATTTACGAAAATAAAACGTGATGTTGATAATAGATTATTATTGATTAATCATGAATCATAAATGTGTAATAATTCTTCTAGGAAGTATCTTTGAATTTTTTATAGGAAAGCCTCTCAATATAGTAATATTTTTAAAACTTTGTTAATTATCATACACCAAAAACAAAGTGTAAATTTTTTAATAAAAGCTTATAGATTATAATATAGTAGTTGGTACTCCATACAGAATATCTTACGATTCCATAATCTGTTAAGGTTCCATACAAACAATTATTAAAAATATTTTATGCAAAAAAAAAAAAAAAAAACAATAAAATTAGCGGCGCCAAAAAGTAAGCTGTTCTTATTTTCTCAAAATAAAATTTACGAATTCAAATTTATTGGGACACTAACGCAAATAAAATAAATAATTAAAGTTAATTATTGTTAATAACGAACTAATAAATAGATATTCTTGCTATAAAAAAATTTATATCTACAGGTTTTAGGAAGTCTAAATTTAATTATATTTTTTAAATGTTGTTAATTATCATTCGCCAGTAATAAAACAAACATTTTTTATTGAAGCCTAATGGATTCTAATGTTATAAGTGGCATACCGTACAAAAGATCTTAGAATTCCATAACAAATTTACGAATTTAATTCTACTGTATAAACTACGTCTAATTTTAAAACAATTGTTGATTAAAACGTTATTACTTCATCAACATCTAACTGTTTTACATGGTCTTGTTCAGTTATAATTAATAAAAAATCGCAACTCTCATTGTATTTTACATCTATGCTTCCGCCAAAAAAAGCATTGTAGAGCAAAGGGTTAAATATTCCGGTGACAAGTTAATTTACTTTCACCTAAATACACAATTATTGAAGCAAGATACTAACGTTATCGCAGAGAAAAAAAAATTTACTTTTACGATGGTACAAGTTTTAAGGAGCAACAAACTAAAATGTTTCAAGATAAAACAATTTCGGTATACATAAAGAAATATTAATTGTGATCCCAAAAAAAAAGTACAGAAAAAAATTAAACTAATAACAGTTGATAAGTTGTTTGACTTCAAATTTAAGCTCTTTACAAATCTCATGGATGTTTATTTCTAACAAAAAAGATAAAAAATTTTGAACGATAAACTTAAATAAAGAATTTTCCATAAATTTCATAAATAGATAATTGGTGTTTCGAAAAATTTTGATCTATTAGTTATAGACAGTCTGAGTAAAATTTAATTTAGGAAGTTTTAATTATTAATTATCATGAGTCAGTAAAAAAAGAAAAATTTTTTATTGGAACCTAATGGATTCTAATGTTGTAATTGGCGCTCCATACATAATATCTTTCAATCACGTTCATGAACTACAAAGGGTTTTTATATTAATAATCAGACATATTCTTAAAAAAAAATAGTGTAGAATTTAATAGTGTAAAAAATAGGAATTTTTCGATTCTTGAAGAAAAAAAAACATTGATTTTTTAGTTATTAAAGACACAAACGAAAATAAAAACCAATTTCATAAACATTAATTAAAGTTGAATAAATGAATTTTTCAATATAAGACAATATATCAAAAAAAATTCTATCAACTTTTTACAGCCAGCCCCAGTACAGTAATATTATTAAAGCTTTATTAACAATTAATTAATATCCACACGCCACACACAAAAAACGAATTTCTTGCGCCAAGAAAATTTTAAGGAAAACGAAAATTATTTTGGAGCAAGAAAAAATTTTCTTGACTCAAGAAAATTTTCTTGGCCAAAGAAACTTTGACTTCATTCAAGAAATTTTTAACTTTCCTCAATATTTTCTTGAGCCAAGAAAATTTACTCTCCAGTCAAGAATTTTTTTTTTTCAGTGCGGTAACACAATGAAAGTTTTTATTGTAACCTATCGGATTCTAATGTTGTAATTGGCACTCCATACAAAATACTTTAGAATCCCATAATCTACTAAGGTTTTAATATCGATTGTTGGAAATATTTTGCTAAAAAATTAAGAAATTTTGATTTGAAAAACACCAAGATAAAAGTCAATTTCAGTTTTTCAATAAAAGAAATTAGTAATTTTCTTTCACAAGGACATTTACGCAAACACAATGGATTTATGAAATTAATTTTGATCTTGTCAACAAAGGAAGTGGGATTACCACGGAATTTATTTTTTGAAACAAAATTTGACACACAATCACTGACTTCTTACAAAAGCTCTCATACGCACAACTCTTAGAGAACAACTGACTAACAGTCCAGGGCCTGGACTCTGGACTCCAGGCTAAGCCAGATCGTGAATAGAGTAACCCCCTTCCTCACTACCACGTGGCTGCAGTGCCTTCGTTTTGGCGGGTAAATATATTTTTTACACATATGACTTTTTCTTTTTTCTTCTCGAGCGTTTACTTGCAATTTACTCACTAGATAACAATACTAAAGTTAGCCAACGTTTTTAATTTTTATTTTTTTTTTTCACTTATTAAATTGGAACCGAAAAATATTTTTTAAAAATTGCACTTAAAGTTATTCAAGTTTTTTGCAAATGAAATTTTTTTTTCTTATTTTTTTGTAATAATTTTTTCAATAAAAAAAAATATAAAAATTTTAGATGTCGGCTAACTTAATTTCATCGCTAGATACTACAGTATCTAAATGTAAATTATCAAACGTTTAATGAAATCACTTTTTGTTTCTTAAAAAAAAGTCTAAGCAAAAAATAGTTTTCAATCAATTTTTGTCATTGACTTATTTTTCAGAAACTGAAGAAAAATTTCTCAAAACGATTGACAGCCAGCGCGCCAGAGTAATTTATTCAGATATAGAACATTAGTCTTGAAATAAAAATCCAATCTGGATAGTCCACTTAGTATCACATATTTGTTAAACACTCTTGATTGTAATTTGCAAATAAAAATATATAAAAGGAATCTTGATGTAAGACTGGATATTTGTATAGAGGCACATATAATAGCTAAGCCTGGGTATATCCATTTACATAACATTAGGCCTGACATAAAAATCCAATTTGTATAGTCCATTATATTTCATAGAGGTTTGAGGTAATTTTAATAATTATTTACAGACATAAATACATTGAATTATTTCTATTATAAAGTTAAATATTCCTATAAAAGCCCACATTTACACCTATGGATATCCTCATGAATTTCATGAGACGGGATAAAAATTAAATATGGATAATCATCAATATTACATAATTCTGAGGCACTCTTAAACGTAATTTATAAATAAAAACATCAAAATTATTTCTATTTTAAAACTGGACTCTCCAATAAAAACTAAATTCTGCTGTAGAATTTCACTATGGATATTCTGCTTGAATCTATTAAATTTTAAAGTATTTTCCAATAGTTACTTACAAATAAAAATCTTTAAAATAACTTTTAGTATGGAGCTGGAAAATCCAATAAAAATGTTGTTGAGCAAGATCACGTCAACTGGACCCCCTATTTTCCACTTGATCATGAAAATTAAGTTCATGTATCTTTTTTATAAGTACATACCAAGATAAAATGATCCCCAAAACGATTTTTAAAAATTTCGATTTTAACAATAATTTTTTTTACAATGAAAATTTTAGGTACTTTTAATTAAAAAATGGATTGTAAATCAACCGTTAAAGTCAAATTAATGTGACTTGACGGATTTGTTTTTAAAATAATTGTATTCTAATAAAATATTAATAACTAAAAATTATTTGTTTATTATCATATTGTTAATTAACTTTTAAGTTAACAAATGAAAATTTCACTGACTTCTCGGTGAAAAAATGAAGTTTTTTTTTATCGGTTACATGCGTTATTTATTAAAGTTTAAGATTTTAGAAAAAAATTTCACTGCTCGCGATTTGTTTAAACAATGTAAATTTATTTATCACAGCGCGCCGAGCGCCAGGCGCTGTTAGAATACCGCGCCGTCGAACGTCAGACTATGTTACAGCTTCGATTAATTATAATTAAAAATAACAATTAAGAATATAATTATCAAACAAATTTTATTATTATTATGATCAATATTATGACTAATAAAATAAGTAAATTCTCTATTATTAAAGAAAAATAGAAAAAACGAACTAGTATTAAATATTAAATTTTGTAGACATTTGTTAACTTTATTTTATTTTTTTTTTTAAACTTGGTTAATAAAAACTTTTTTATCTTCCGAAAGATTATTATATTATTATTAATAATATAGTAATATATTACTATATTATTACTAGCGGACTAGACAGACGTTTTCTTGTACACACGTCTTAAATTAAAAAATTTCAAGTTTATTTGAATGAGTTGTTACAGTTTGGACCGTTTTGATGAAAATTATTATTAAAACGTTATTATACTGACATATTTCAATTAGCACCTGATTGATTTTAACACAATTACACAAAATTTTTTTGAATTTCGATTATAATTTTTCTTCTCAAATGAATATTCGATACTGTCTGTCAGATCCAATGTAAAACATTCCAAGATCAAGAACAATTTATAAATAAAAATTTAATTAAATAAACATTTTTCCGTGGACTGAATTGTAAATCTAAACCATTTTCGAATCCACCTAAAGACACACAAAAAGTTTCATTAAAATTGGTCCAGCCGTTTAGAAAAAGTTCAGTGACAAACACACGCACAGAGAAAATATATATATAATGATTAATAATATAATAATGTGTCGGAAGATAAAAAAGTTTTTATTAACCAAGTTTAAAAAGAAAAATAAAATAAAGTTAACAAATGTCTACAAAATTTAATATTTATTACTAGTTCGTTTTTTCTATTTTTCTTTAATAATAGAGAATTTACTTATTTTATTAGCCATAATATTGATCATAATAATAATAAAATTTGTTTGATAGTTATATTTTTAATTGTTATTTTTAATTATAATTAATCGAAGCTATAACATAGTCTGACGTTCGACGGCACGGTATTCTGACAGCGCCTGGCGCTCGGCGCGCTGTGATAAATAAATTTATATTGTTTAAACGAATCGCGAGCAGTGAAATTTTTTTCTAAAATCTTAAACTTTAATAAATAACGCATGTAACCGATAAAAAAAAACTTCATTTTTTCACCGAGAAGTCAGTGAAATTTTCATTTGTTAACTTAAAAGTTAATTAACAATATGATAATAAACAAATAATTTTTAGTTATTAATATTTTATTAAAATACAAACATTTTAAAAACAAATCCTTCAAGTCACATTAATTTGACTTTAACGGTTGATTTACAATCCATTTTTTAATTAAAAGTACCTAAAATTTTCATTGTAAAAAAAATTATTGTTAAAATCGAAATTTTTAAAAATCGTTTCGGGGATCATTTTATCTTGGTATGTACTTATAAAAAAGATACATGAACTTAATTTTCATGATCAAGTGGAAAATAGGGGGTCCAGTTGACATGATCTTGCTCTGTTTTTTGATGTGTTTTTGTCGCTGCAATTCCTAAGGTATTCCAGTGGATACATTATTTGATTATGTTCGTAACTGCTCATAAAATAACATAGACCAAAATGTCGTGTTATTGGTGTTGGCAGATAAATTATTTATTTCCAGTTTATATGGAATTACTTAAAAATTCTGATATTTTCAGAGTGGCTATTACATGTAGAATACATAATTTTTTCCGATTGAGGAATTGTCATTAAAAATCATTAAAAAAATTTTCTGTTTCGCATTCGGAAATCCACATAGGTTTTTATGTCCATATAGACTTACGAAAAGAACAGATACAAACCTAAGTGTAAGGTGTAGATAAGATCCATACAAATACAAATAACATTATAATCCGATTAATTCCAATAAAGAAACTCCGCTATGATGAACTTACATATAGATTCCAATAGATTCCAAATCTCAATCTATCTGGAAATTTTTTACTCCAGATAGATTACATATAAGCTATTACAAATTCTATTGTTCTGTATGGGACTGTATTGGATGTTTTCAACAGGGATCACGATTTTTAACTAATTATCTATTTTTATCCATTTTCTCAGTTTCTTATCATTCAAAGTTTTCATCTCTATTGGTAATTTATTGTAATATTTTAAAGCTACATAATAAGCACATTGTGTGTAAATTGTTTTACTTATTTTTGGTAGTGACCGTTGTTTATGTCTTGTACAAGTTATTTTATCATTATAGAGATTTATGCAATCTTGATAATAGAAAGATAACGCAGTGGTAATGAAAGTTTTTCTGATCCCAAGGGGAGTGTTGTTGATATTAGTTACGCACAATTTACTTAGTAATCTATTTTGTATATTTGAGATGATTTTAATTGACTTATCATATGCACCTCCCCAGGCAATAATACCATAATTTATTATGCTTTCGAGTAGCCCATGATATATTATTTTCATGGTTTGTGGATTTAATATTCCTGTCAGTTTGTAAAATAGAAAAGTGAAATATTTGAGTTTTTTGAATAATTCCAGAGCATGGTTGTTCCATCTCATATGATTATCAAAGTGTATTCCAAGATATTTACAATATTCAACTCTTTTCAACGGCTTATAATTAATATGTACTTCAAACTCAGTTGGGTAAATATCTTTATAACTGCCGCAAGTTATAAATGTAGACTTATCTATATTGAGAGAGAGTTGATTCTCTCTAAGCCATAAATCAATTTTATGTAACCATTCAATTAATTTATTTTTAACTATTAGCCAGCTTTTTCCTGAGCATAATATGGCTGTATCGTCAGCATAAGAAACTATGGTATCATTCGATAAAACATTAAAAATATCATTGATATATATCATAAATAATAGAGGCCCCAAGACAGTACCCTGAGGGACGCCCAGAGTAACGATTCTGGTATCACTTATAGTATTATTTAATTTAACTACTTGGGATCTATTATATAGATAGAATTTTAAGAGTTGATGTGGTATACCCCTTATTCCATACCTCCATAGTTTATCCATCAAAATCTTATGATTGACAGTGTCAAAAGCTTTGGCCAAATCTAGAAAAGCTAGAACAGTTGGTGAATTTTTATCTAAGTTAGAGTCAATGTAGTTAGAAGTATAAGCTACAGCATCAGTTGTACCTCTGTTTTTCATGAATCCAAACTGTTTATTTGAAATTAATTTGTTTTTTAAGCAGAAATTAAGTAATCTAACATGAATGAGTTTCTCAAAAAGTTTAACTAAGTTTGAAATCAATGATATGGGTCTATAGTTAGTAGTTAAGTGTTTATCACCAGACTTATAGATAGGTACCACATCTGCACTTTTTAAAGCATTCGGCCAAATACCATTGCTAATACAAATATTAAAAATGTGTTCTAGTGGAGTACTTATATCTTTAGAAATAGTTTTGAGAACTTTACTGTTAATCCCATCAACACCACCTACTTTTTCTTTCATATCACGTATAGTAGCTTCAATTTCTTTTTGGTTCGTCGGTAGTAGAAAGAGACTATCATTTACATGTGGGATATTTTTCTCTATATTACAATCAATAACATTAATATTACTGGCTAAATTAGCACCTATATCAGCAAAAAAATCATTGAATGTATTTGCAATGACTTTTTTGTTAGTTAACAGCTCCTCATTACATACTATAGAATTAATTTCAGTCTTGGTCGTATCATTTTTGCCTAAATTATTATTTACAAAACTCCATAATTTCTTACTATTATTGCAACACTTTTTAGCCCTTTCACATTCATAATTATTTTTTGCTCGCTTAATAAGTTTATACAATATTTTACAATATTCATTATAATCATTTTTCAATTTATTGTTGTTTTTATCCCGTTTGTATATGCACAGTAAAAAATATTGTGTATTTGTGTCGAAAACGGTTTGTGTTAAAAATTGTAGTGTGTTAAAATAACACAAAGTTTGTGTTACTTTATTTTGTAACATAAAAAATGTGTTATACACTCTTCATTAACACATTTTGTATGTTACTGTGGAATTAACGCAAAGTTTGTGTTAAAATCTCCATCAATATAACATTAACTTTGTGTTAACAGCGCGTCGGTTCTTTACTTTACGCAGCAACCGTTTTCACAAAGTGAGCGTCATCATTGGCATCTATTTTGTTGGTGTTTTGAGTGTTAATAATAGAGTTATTTATTCGAAAAATTAAAGATAAAGTGAGTTTATAATACGAACAGAAAAATTGATGTAATCAACGGTGAGTGATTATTTATTTATTATTGAAATTTCTGAATACTGTAGATAACCTTTCTTTCTTCAAAGATAACCTTAAAATTTGTTTTTATAAAATTAAGTACTCTTAATAGTAGATATTAAAAAAATATTCTCTGTAAAATTTATGATTATTATAAATTAAAATTTCTGAATTTTTTAACTGCCAGTTAGTGATTTTTGTTTTTATTAATTTTTTTTTTTATTTTTATGCCAAGTATACAATACTAAAATTTATTTTGACGTAAGTTTTATTTTTTTTTAGATAAGTGGGAATTCATCTAACATTCAAAAATTTGATGTAAATCAAAGTCAAAAAGTGACTGTCATGTTTATTCTGGAGTGGAAAAATACTAAAGTTTGAGCCAAACTAAATTTGCCTGATACGTTTAACAACCTTGTTTTAAAAGATTAATCTTCATTATAACTAATTATTTCTTATAATCTAATATTCTTATAATCTAATATGAAAATATAATTAATATTATTAAATAACAAAGACAACTATATTTTTTAATTTGCTGCTTCATTTCTAAAATCTATAAATTGTTTTTCGATTTAATTATTTAAAATTTTACCTACAATTATTTACATTCAATAACTGTTGATTTAATAAAATGTAAATAAAAAAAAAATTTTTTTTTAATAAATATTATTGACTACAGTTGAGGAAATAAAAAGAAATTATTTTATAGGTATAAAATAGTTGATTAGAATAAATAAAATTATTTAACATTTATTTTGTGTTAAAATTGACACTTTAAAAGTGTAAGATTCTTTGCGCCCTCTTGTGGCGATATTTTAACATAATCTTTGTGTTAAAAAGGGGTTACACAAAGTTTGTGTCAAAATTTCAACACAAATTTTGTGTCAACCGTTTTTAACACACAAACTGTGTTGATTTTACACAATATTTTTTACTGTGTAGGTAATCGGGATCTAAGTCACCTGTAATCTAACTCATTGGTCTACACCTAATAGACGTCTTCCCGTCTAGAACTAAGAAAATGAAAAAAAATAATAACAAAGCACGTAGTAATTGGATTACTAAAAGCATAATGAATTTTTGTAAAACTAAGGAACTGTTATATAACACATAGTAAAAAATATTGTGTAAAATCAACACAGTTTGTGTGTTAAAAACGGTTGACACAAAATTTGTGTTGAAATTTTGACACAAACTTTGTGTAACCCCTTTTTAACACAAAGATTATGTTAAAATATCGCCACAAGAGGGCGCAAAGAATCTTACACTTTTAAAGTGTCAATTTTAACACAAAATAAATGTTAAATAATTTTATTTATTCTAATCAACTATTTTATACCTATAAAATAATTTCTTTTTATTTCCTCAACTGTAGTCAATAATATTTATTAAAAAAAAATTTTTTTTTTATTTACATTTTATTAAATCAACAGTTATTGAATGTAAATAATTGTAGGTAAAATTTTAAATAATTAAATCGAAAAACAATTTATAGATTTTAGAAATGAAGCAGCAAATTAAAAAATATAGTTGTCTTTGTTATTTAATAATATTAATTATATTTTCATATTAGATTATAAGAATATTAGATTATAAGAAATAATTAGTTATAATGAAGATTAATCTTTTAAAACAAGGTTGTTAAACGTATCAGGCAAATTTAGTTTGGCTCAAACTTTAGTATTTTTCCACTCCAGAATAAACATGACAGTCACTTTTTGACTTTGATTTACATCAAATTTTTGAATGTTAGATGAATTCCCACTTATCTAAAAAAAAATAAAACTTACGTCAAAATAAATTTTAGTATTGTATACTTGGCATAAAAATAAAAAAAAAAAATTAATAAAAACAAAAATCACTAACTGGCAGTTAAAAAATTCAGAAATTTTAATTTATAATAATCATAAATTTTACAGAGAATATTTTTTAATATCTACTATTAAGAGTACTTAATTTTATAAAAACAAATTTTAAGGTTATCTTTGAAGAAAGAAAGGTTATCTACAGTATTCAGAAATTTCAATAATAAATAAATAATCACTCACCGTTGATTACATCAATTTTTCTGTTCGTATTATAAACTCACTTTATCTTTAATTTTTCGAATAAATAACTCTATTATTAACACTCAAAACACCAACAAAATAGATGCCAATGATGACGCTCACTTTGTGAAAACGGTTGCTGCGTAAAGTAAAGAACCGACGCGCTGTTAACACAAAGTTAATGTTATATTGATGGAGATTTTAACACAAACTTTGCGTTAATTCCACAGTAACATACAAAATGTGTTAATGAAGAGTGTATAACACATTTTTTATGTTACAAAATAAAGTAACACAAACTTTGTGTTATTTTAACACACTACAATTTTTAACACAAACCGTTTTCGACACAAATACACAATATTTTTTACTGTGTAGATTTCCATAACCCAAAATCCGATTACCCGAATTATCCATGACGTAGAATTTCTATGAGATAGATAACCGATTACCTAGAATTCCGATTACTTAGAATCCGATTGCCTAGAAATTTTATTGGATATAATTCCGATTACACTGAAATCCGATTGCCTATAATTCTGTTAACTTACAATCCCTATGGCATGGATTTCTTTTACCTTGATAAAAAAAAGTTAATTTGGATAGATGGAGCTCTATGCAACACAACGTTCATTTTCTGTAAAAACTTAAGATTGTTTTCATAAAGCGACAATATAATGAGATATATATGTTCAATTTATATTTATGATGGTTAGTAATGTAATGTTGTGACAGGTTATAAACATCAAGTGAGGTTATAAATAACTATTAAATTATAATATTTATTAAAAAATTTTATTAATGAGATCTTATTGCTGCACAAAGTTCAATAAAGGAAATTAATGTTCAATATTTTACAAATAAAATTTAAAATTTTAATAAGCAATTAGATATTCTTAAATTTAAAAAATGGTTATTATTTACAACTGTGATCAATCCCATTTTGGGCCATAACTAGGTGAAAAATTAACATTTTTTTATTCTGCTTGTTTTTACGGCGCATTTATGATAAGAATGTCGTGAAAGGAAAAAATAAAGATTTCGATTGATGTACATAATTGACATTTACATACACAGCAACGACACCCTGGCGTCTCTGAGGCGGCAAATACTGCGTAGGAGAAAGGCCAACGGTACTAATGTTAAATTAGATTTGTACATTAACGGCGAGTCTTTGGATGAAGCGGACGACCGCAAGCTGCTTTCTCAAATCCCTCTAAGGGACAAAATGCTGCTGTCTGTGAAGTTGAGCCAGATGCACAGCAACATCCCCAGCTCGCTGGATGGCAGCTCAGGCAACTCAACGAGCTCGCCACACCATCCTTACGACGATTCTACTGTCGAGACAGAATACTTGTTACATATAGCGTCGCGACAAAGTTGACTCAACATCAGGTGAACCAGATGCTTCCAGGTGGTACCGAGTCTGACCGTTGCTGTCAAATGTTTATGTAAGCCGTCAATTTTGAATTGCCAGACATGCTGAAAATACGTGCCATAATAAAGATCGCTTGGGCCGCTTCAACCGGTAACCTCGACAACGTCGACGCTTCTACCGATGTATTTCGCACAATGCATGAAGCTAATCAGCGAGATCCACGATCAATAGAAGCCAATGACATTTTAGGATAAAAAAAATAAAAAATTACAATTTTTTAAAGCGTCCTTTTCTTATTACAGCTGCTAAGTAATTTGAAGTTCACGAGCTGTTTTAAAGGACTTGAATTTACTTTTTTTTTTAAATAATTTATTAATTCTTCATATTTTTGACAACGATTAATCTTTTTTTTTATTTTAATAATTAAAAATTTTTAATTTTATAACAAAATAATACGCTCGATATATTAAATTGTATTATTTAAATTGATAAAATCAAAAATTATATTTATTATAGTAACTAGCTACCTTGCAGTCACTATGTGACTGCCGTGATTTGTGAACTATAAATGAAAAAAATTTTGCTCTATTAAATAATTAATTTTATTAAATTACACGGTACTTTCTAAGCTATTGACATTTTTAAAGATATTAGCTCATCTCGATATTACACTTATTAAGAGCTTTTATTTGAGTACCCACATGCATTTTGAAATATTTTTCATATATACATATACATAAATACATAAAATATATGAAAAATTGATATGGGTACT
Source organism: Cotesia glomerata (assembly GCF_020080835.1). Taxonomy (NCBI): domain Eukaryota; kingdom Metazoa; phylum Arthropoda; class Insecta; order Hymenoptera; family Braconidae; genus Cotesia; species Cotesia glomerata. The sequence continues at coordinate 12,434,920 of NC_058163.1, forward strand.
CAAATGAAAAGTCTCCGTAAATTTAATGTCGAGGTGAACTTATATTTTTAAAAATGTCAATAGTTCTCAAGTTACAAGGTCATTTCTCAATTGTGTATCTACAGATAGAGTATTTTTGAATGCAGTCGAAATACTTATCATAACAAATTGACTATCGGTGAAAATGATATAAAACCTTGAAAAGACAAAAATTCAAGTCAAGACCTTTGCAATGACACAAAATTTTACTAAAAAAACCGATTTTATCATATGACTATCTTCGACGAGCGGTGGCATAATCTGGAGGTGGTCGGTAATGAACGTCGGGTGAATGCAAGTCTCCTCGATAAAGTCTCCCACCAGTTTGCCTAACAAACGTGCGGTGGCTGTCGGTGAAGGACACTCGACGTTATGCTTGATGCACAAATCACTCAGGAATTTGTTGGCTTCCTCGGAGTTTAATTCCTCAGGATCCGGAAACTTGACGCCCAGTTTCTCTTCCAGGATTTTTATCACTGGCAGTTGTCTCGGGGGAGTGAAGTCTATTTTTACACCTTCGCCTTGCGGACGGTCTGGGTGGTAGTCTAACTTGTGGATTCCATGAATGCTTTTTACCATTCCTGAGACCAGTGTCTCGGTTATTACCATCAGGTCGTGTTCGTCGGCGTAGGCCATGTAAAAATCGCAGGATGTGAATTCAGGGTTGGGGGTCATGTCTATTCATTTCAGAATAAGTGACAGATTTCGTAGACTCGATTGAATCTTCCGACTATTAACATCTGAAAAATTAATATTTATTTTTAATTATAAAATTTGGATTTAACTTTTAATAAATTAATAAAAATTTATAATTAAAAAAAAATATTTGTCTTGTGAAAATAGAATTATTTTTTTTTTAATATAAGTTCAGGTCATAGATTATTTTTTAATAAAAAAAATTTTTTATACGAAATTTAAATTTTATTGATCAAACATTTTTTTTAATTATAAATATTTGAATCTAATTTTTTTGCTTTATTTCATAATTTATATTTTATAGATTTATCAAGTAATTTTTTGTTATAAAAAAAAATTACGACTAAAAAAATTTTTTTTTAATTCTAAAAGAAATTTAAGACAGAGCAATTTTATAACTGAGAAAAAGAAAAATTATTTAGATAAAAATGTTTAAAAATTAATTTATTAAAAATATACATATATTGGCTCATATAAAAACACAACTAAAACTGTCAATTATGTACATCAATCGAAATCTTTATTTTTTCCTTTCACGACATTCTTATCATAAATGCGGCGTAAAAACAAGCAGAATAAAAAAATGTTAATTTTTCATCTAGTTATGGCCCAAAATGGGATTGATCACAGTTGTAAATAATAACCATTTTTTAAATTTAAGAATATCTAATTGCTTATTAAAATTTTAAATTTTATTTGTAAAATATTGAACATTAATTTCCTTTATTGAACTTTGTGCAGCAATAAGATCTCATTAATAAAATTTTTTAATAAATATTATAATTTAATAGTTATTTATAACCTCACTTGATGTTTATAACCTGTCACAACATTACACTACTAACCATCATAAATATAAATTGAACATATATATCTCATTATATTGTCGCTTTATGAAAACAATCTTAAGTTTTTACAGAAAATGAACGTTGTGTTGCATAGAGCTCCATCTATCCAAATTAACTTTTTTTTTATCAAGGTAAAAGAAATCCATGCCATAGGGATTGTAAGTTAACAGAATTATAGGCAATCGGATTTCAGTGTAATCGGAATTATATCCAATAAAATTTCTAGGCAATCGGATTCTAAGTAATCGGAATTCTAGGTAATCGGTAATCTATCTCATAGAAATTCTACGTCATGGATAATTTGGGTAATTGGATTTTGGGTTATGGAAATCTAGGTAATCGGGATCTAAGTCACCAGTAATCTAACTCATTGGTCTACACCTAATAGACGTCTTCCCTTCTAGACGCATCTTTTATTAATTGTTTTAATTTACTAATAAAGATATCAAAGAATTCATCCGGATTATTAATCTGCAATGAGCTTGCCCAATCAACCGTCTTACCAAGAACTTCTAACTTTTCATAATCTAAGACAGTAAACTCTTACTTAAAAGTATTATTATTCTTAATAGAGACCCCAATCGTCATAAAAATATGAAAGTGGTCAGTAAAGATATTAGTATACGTAAAAGATTTGATGTCCCTGAAAGCTGATTTTACAAAAATATTATCGATACATGAGCCCCAAGATTCACTTGGCCTCGTAGTTCCATTAAAGTATGGTTGATACCCCGCTTCGAGAAAAGTAGATACAAAAGAATTAGTTACAGGTAGTTTTCCAATTACGAGAGCACAATGCGACTCATTGCCGCACGGTGCCGCATTAGCACATGTTTAATTGAAACAGATTAGTTAAGAAATGCAGCAGTAGATTGCGTTGGTATTGCTTCAAGTTTTGAACAAAAATTCGAAAGTTTGGCAATCTAAAAATCTAAATATTTGTTTACCTGTATATTTAAATCTTTAAAATCTTTGGAAACATTCATGTTAAGCGGCTAATTCAAAACCCTCAATCACATCATGACAATGCTTACAAATATAAAAATCTAAAAAACGATTACATTTTATAAAGATAAAATAATAGAAAGAATATAAATTCGTTTAAGTTAGTCATCCATAATTAAATATTAGAAATAAAAATATAATAGTTAAATATAATTTGTTTTATTGTATATATTTAATTTTATTGCAATAATAATTATTTATCAATAATAATAAAATACACTTACAACTGTCAAAAATAATAAAATTTGATAGATAATAAGATAAACGTTAATTATACCAACTCATACAAAAAAATACTTTTAATTTTATGTAGACTCGTTGGTAACTCTTACGCATCACATCCGCGAGCAAAGGTTTTTTGAGTGTCCAACTGTGTGAAGCGTTGCTGTTATTGGAACACTTGAAGCTGCGCACAATGCCGCATTATGCGCTCTAGTGCTGTAATTGGAAAACTACCATCGAATCCATGTTAAGCAAGTTAAAGTTAAAATCACCAGCTATGATGTGATTCATTCCATGTTTATAATTTTCTAAATAATCAGACACTAAATTAATGAAATTTTCTTTATGTCTATTACTAATGTCATGGCATCTGTAAATCCCAGACACTTTTATATTTTTATTATTTTTTAACTCAATAAGAACTGAAACTATTTTTAAGTTATCAATAATTTCAGTCACAAAACTATATTTTAATGATTTTTTTACATATATTATCACCCCATCAGCTCTATTTACGGAGCTGTAATTATAGAAGCAATCATAATTTTCTATGGCCCATTTTGGTATATATACTTATACATAATTATATATAAAAAAATGGCCCTATATAATTATATAGAATTAGATATAATTATATAGAATTATATATAATTATTTTCATAAAAATAAAAAAAAGCTCGGCGTGCGCGGGGATCGAACCAGGGACCTGACGTTTGAAAGACTGACATGCTACTTTTTTTTTTTTTTTTAAAGAAGTTTATTTGCATATGAAAAAAATACATTTTTGTGTTATAATAAGCTGCAAACTAAAAATTTAAAAACTAGCTTTACGACATTATACACTTTGGTTTTAACTTAGTTACTAGTCTCCTTGATTGGAGCAGCTAAAACTAATTCTTATTTCCAGAAAAAAAAAAATTCTATTTGTTTTTATTTTATTGTTTTTAGAATTTAATAGTTCTAACTTATTGGCAATTAATAAGCCTCCTGGATGCTAATTTTTATTATAATAATTAATGGAAAACTTTTCTTATAAAAACCATTTTCTCTTACTAGTAAGACTGACATGCTACCTGTTTACCTACGAGACTTACTTGTAGAGTAGATTTTTAAATCAACTTTTATAAGTTAACTTAATTAATACAGTTCCTATTATTTCATCCACTAAATACTATAGATTAATCGATTAATAATCATTGGAGTAGTAGACTCTGAGATAAAAAAATTATATACAATTGCATATGATTCATATATAATTATATATGATTTCCGTATAGTTACACTGATAGAAGGATTTGTTTATATTTAATGAACTTTATTATATATAATTGTATGTAATTATATATAATTATTAAAAAATGTTGCATCTAATTATATATTATAATATATAATCATATATAATTATATGCAATTATATATAATTGTATATGATTATATATAATTATTAAAAAATGCTTCATCTAATTATATATTACTAGCTTTTACCCGCGGCTTCGCTCGCCATGATAGATGGCGTTAAAGTAGCTAGAGTTTGAGATTTTTCGACAAAATTTTTTTATTTTTCGTAAAAAATAAATTTTTTTCTTTAGAGGAAACTATTCTATGTTACTTCTAATACCTCCAAGAATATTGGTACAAAGTTTCATAATGATCGGTTGAGTAGATTTCGCGTGAAACGGTAACAAACAAACTTACATTCACATTTATAATATTAGTAAGGATTATATATAATAACATATAATTATATGCAATTATATAATATTGTTTATGATTTTATATAATTATTAAAAAATACTGCATCCAATTATATATTATTATATATAACTATATATAATTACATATAATCATTTATAATTATATGTAAGTAATATATAATAATTATATATAAGTAATACATAATAACATATAAGTAAATATAATTACATATAAATTTTTTTACCCGGGTTTCATTTGCAATAACAAATATTGAGATCAATAATTGAGATAAAAACTACCCTATTTTTTTGACACAATAAATTTCAATTATTCCAACAAAATTAATTCTCTTGTTTTAAGAAATACGTATCGTGATCCAAGAAAATTTATTTAAGCCAAGAAAATCTTGTTGTTTTGAGAAAATTCAGTCTCTTGCTCCAAAAAATTTAGTTCTTAATAGAAGTAAATTTTCTTGTCTTGAGAAAATTTCCCTCTTGCTCCAAAAAATTAAATATCTCGATAGAACTAAATTTTCATTAATATTTTTATTGATTGACATGTCAAATGGGAAGATCAAATAATGGTACGCTAAAATAATATAAGATGGGTATCAAATATTCAAAAGAAAAATTGTCTCAAGGCGAGAAAATTTTTTTATCAGCTGAAGTACGTAGCGCTGTTTTCCTAAAGTATCTTCCTTAAAGTATGATGATTTGAATTAAGAAAAAATGACTTTCACCAAAAATAGAATTTCAAGAAAAATTTTTACTTCGGCCAACACAACTACGGTCGTCCTTTAGGCACCCGAAAATTTTCTAGTCAAAAATTTTTTTGAGCCAAGAAGAAAGTCTTTAAATGCATATAAAATATTTTTTTTTAATTTAACATTTTTAACAATTTGTGAAATTAAAGTTTTCCTGAAATCACATTATTTCATGATAATTTTCATCTGTTAAGTTTGTTTTGTATTTAATTTAAGCTGGATACATTTATGTAGCAATAAATGTTGTCCTTAACGATAATCGCTGAGGTTAGTGGTTCAGATTTAAACATGTTTCGCCGATCGGATTACTAGTTGTGCAGAAAACGCTTGTTGATAGCAACGGTAATTTAATATAACACAAATATTTTATTTTGTCGCTGGCGCACTCTATCTCACACTTTTGAGGACTTAATTTCAAATATTTGAGGTCCGATTCCGTGTTCCGCATTCAGTCAGCATTTTCAGTCTAGTATACCAAGTCATATCTGAAATTGTGTATGATCTGAACATATTTCTGTAATAGTATTACCGATACTAAAATTTACCGCTAACCCTAAAACACGAACTCTTTGGCTATAATTTATAACAAACGTTATTTAATAAAAGGACATTTTGTGTTGGTTAAATGAGCATAACACGATTACGAGCATTTGTGTTGATCTATTTACGAGTAAACACACATACAAATCTTGTTAAATGAGCACAACACGATTACGAGCATTTGTGTTGGTCTATTTACGAGCGTGGCTATAGGGACATCCCGTGCTCGCACGGGGCACGGGAAAAAATGGTCATTTTTCCTCATTTTCGCGCATGCGCACGGGTAAATTACCAAACCGTCTGAAATCTGACCGTCCCGTGCTCCCGTGCTTTCTGACATGCGCCCGGGTGATTTATTTTTTATTAAAGGCGCCAGAAAAATTACTAGACTTTTTTTTTTTTTAATTTCAGATTCCCGTGCCCGGGTTATAATTGATCTATCTCAGGGGCACGGGAAATTTTTTCATGATTAATATTCGAAAAAAACTCACATAGATTAATTATGATCAATAATTACAGCTTAAGTAGTACGTATCATTCAATAAATTATAACTAGCGAACCCAGCCCGCTTCGCCAGGCTAAAGCTTAGTTTATTAAATAAACTAGATGTTACCCGCCCGCTCCGCTGGGCACTTTATAAAATTGTATTTTTATTTAGATTTAGACTTGAAATTAAATTGAAGTATTGTTTTGACTTGCACAGATTCCAAATTCCATCGGATTGGCCTATACTTTTTATTCCTGTAATTATTCTAGCTAATATTCATTGTAACTTTCAATGTGCAATCATTACCCATTCCCGTAGCGTTCTTCCAAAAATAAATAATAATCGACACGAAGAAAAAAATTTGAAATGAGTATTGAAAGTTTCAGTTAAAGTAATTGCAGGTCTCATAAACGAAGTTGAAATCCTAGCCTGAAGTGCGACGAATTTCGCCGTTTATTAAGATTTCCTCCGTGACATCAATTTTTCAAACAAAATTATTTGTACATATTTTTTACGAATTCTCTTAAAATAAGTAGCCAAATTTATTTTCTATACTTCAAATGTTTCGAAAATACATTCATTTTAATCTGTAACATTCTCGCGATCTTGAAATAAGAATAAGTCATCGGTTATGTGATCAGCAAAAATAAAATGTATGTAAAATTCTTAATCTGTTGACCGAATAGCTACATGTGGAGTTAAATTTTGGAAACCTTACAATTACTTTTCCATCGCTGCCAAAGAGACGATGGTTGTAAGAAAATATAATTATTAAGAAAGAAAAATATTTAAATCCGTTGACCTTGGAGGTCATCCCTGTAATTTCCTGTTTCTCTTGAGATTTTTTAAAATTCTATATCTGTAGGAACCGTATTTAAAGGATTGAATTTTTTGACAATTATCACTCACGCACTCTTATGAAAGGAGGAATTTCGTAAGATCCTATTCGAGATGTTTTCTGCTTTATAATAAACAAAAGATTCCAACAAAACTTCGAGTCCATAGAAACTGTTGTTTAGGAATGAGAGATTTTCATTGTTAACAACCCCGCAATCCCTTTTGGGGTAAGAATTCGAGAAAATCCATTCTTATGAACTTGACATTATACACGAAGATTTCTACCAAATTTAGAGTCTGCAGAAATTAAAGTTTGAAAACTAAAATTTTAGATTTTAACACCCACCCCCGCAACCCTTATCGGAAGTAGATTTTATTGAAATCAATTTTGAGATGTTCTCTACATGAGAAATAAAAGATTCCTCCCAAATTTAGAGTTTTCAGAAGCTATATTTTTTAAGTTAAAATTTTTTATGGTTAACACCCACACCCTGCGATCCTTATTGGAGGTGGTTCGTTACAAAATCTGTTCTTAGATCATTTCTATATCACTTACAGAAGATTCCTAACAAATTTGGAGTCGATAGGAGCTATAGTTTAAAAATGAGAATTTTTCATTGTTAACGCCTCCGCAACCTCCCTTGTGGGTGGAATTTCATAAAATCTATTCTTAGCTGACCTCTACTTGGCGAAAGGAATATTCCTGCCAAATTTCAAGTCTCTAGGTCTTATAGTTCCAGAGATATCGTGATGAGTGACTATCCCATACAAAAAATGATGATCGGCCCGATACTAGGCCAAGACTGGTAACCGATCCTTAAGTATCGGCCGAGTACCGTGAAATATCGTTGGGCCAAGACTGGGCGAGCATCGGATGGTAACACCCAGCCGATATAGGTGACTGAGCATCGGCCGAACATAGTAACCAAGTATTGGCTGAGCATCGGCCAAGCATATGCAAAAAAATCAAATTTTATGTAAAATAATTAAAAAAAATTTTTTTTCGTTGTTTATTTTTGAATTATTATTATTCTGAGGTGATGGACTACTGGTTGATAGAAATTAATTCTGAAAAAATTCGGATGTTAAGGGATTTGAACCTGGTTCGTCTGCGTAGAAGTCTCGAGCGTCGTATGATAAGTTGAATCATTTCAATGTTCAACAATCAGTTTTTGTCAGTATAATTGAGTTAACTTGATTGTTGTTACGAATTTTTCTATTTATTTCATAATCCCTGGCGGTTTCGGCGACACTGTGAAAGCACGGTCGATCGACGGTTGTTTCACGGTCGTTTCACCGTATAAAGTTCGTTTTTACCGAGTGGTTTGTCAGTCAGCATCGGATACCGTTGTGAACGATGTCTACTATAAATTTATCGAATATATACAGTGCATACGCAAGTGAATCTACGACGTTATGACCGGCACTGTACGCTCAATATACTGTCGAAATACGATAATTTTACGCTACTGTCACGGACAATAAAATAAAAAAAAAATATTTCGGACAGACCGGGGCTCGAAGCCGACTCATCTAGTTGCGCGCCCGAGACTTTACTAGTTCGGCTATCTGAGACACTGTTCGAAACGATTAAATCAGTCACCTCATAAAGTGTCAAAACCAAGTCATTTTTTTTCATTGTACAGATAAAAATAGCTTAAATAAATTTATATTTTTTCCATGACTTCAAAATAATAATCGTAATAAATGATTCAAATTTTTGATGATTACGAAAATCTTGATTTCGAAATTACGGTGAAATTATTAACTGTATAAAAAAAGATCTGAAAAAGAAATTGTTAAAAAAAAATATCTCATAATAATTTTTCTTGATAACAAACAATTTTTCCGTAATTTTGAAATTAAAGTTTTCGTCTCTAAAAAAAAAAAAAAACTCAAATCTTTAATAATGGATTCTAATTTTGGAATTACGGTGAAAATATTAGACGTGCAGAAAATATTTAAAGTTAAGTTAAAAATAAATTATAATTTATTAATTAATTAATTGTTGAATAAAATATCTAACGATTAAAAAAAAACAAAAAAAAAAACAATATTATTATATTTTTGATAAACAAAAATTATTATGGTTTTTCATTTAAGACTATGAAAAAAATACAACACTTGTTCCTGACTTACCGACATTATACGCTCATTTCACTTACAGACTACTGTGCATCCACCACCGAGTTACGGTTTTTTAACAATTTATATGTTTTCAAATAACTGTTAAATGACAGACGATCGATCGATGACCTACGATTTTTACTCAGATAAAAAACCGGAGAAGTCAAGTAAAAATTTGGTTTTTCCAAGAGTGAAGTATGATAACTATACAGAATAAAAATCATAAAGTAACAGTGAAAAACTTTCACAATGATACTCGTCGTTCACTGTCAAACGATGGCCGTTCGATAGTCAAGTGACGGTCATTCGACGATCATTTGTCGACACTGTGATTTCACGGTACATTCACCGTCGTTTCACGATCATTTTATCGTGACCACGAATCTGCCAGGGATCGAACAATTTCTGAATTTTAATAATAAAAAATAACTTCCTAGTTTTTTAAAACTTCATTTTTTAAGCAAGAAGTTCAAACTTAATTAAAAATAAATTATTTATTAGTAAATAAATATATATATTTATATTTGTATATTTTTATCTATATTCATAAATCTATTTGTAAGTAAATAAATCATTTATTAAAAATCATTAGTTTCTTGCTAAAATATTTTTTTTTAATACTAAAAGAAATAGGTTTAACTGATTGGGTAATATAAAAATTTATCGAAAAAGTCCTTCAAAAAAATATTTATTACTTATTGAATATGTTTGAGTGAAAACAAATTTTGATTTAATCTTAATAGAGCTTGTTGAATAATAAAAATGTTTATTAAAAACTAAAAAATGATCAATATAATATTTATAAAAAAAAACATTGTTAATAATTTAAATTGGTGTTTTCTTCTAAAAAAATCTCGTAAGATATTTTTTAAAATTGATCTACTAATTTTTAGTACATATTAGTTTATAATTTGGTCAAACGTTAAATTAAAACAATAATACAACATAGTAATAACTAACACGTATTAATTGTTTTCAAGTGTAATAAAAAATTAGCCAGAGCATCGGCCAAGCAATGGCTGATAATCAAATCACATACCATTATATTATAATAAATATCGTGTGGTAGCCGATGGCTTACCTAGACTAGGCCAGTACAAATCGCCAATGCTTGGCCAAACATGAAAGTCGATGGTTTACCGAGGCTAGGCCGATACAAAACGCTGATACTTGGCCGAGCATTAGTAGCCGTACCTTGGCCAATGAACAGAAATTGTTGAGCATCGGCAACTTCGTATGGGTAGCTGTAGTGGTCTACGCGGAAAAATAGAATTTTTTTACAGTTTATAATTAATACCCAGGTATAAAATTTTACTTTTTTCTTACTAAAAAATTTCTAAAAATTGATAAAAAGCAATGTTTATTGTGATTTAATCACAAAATTGATTAAATAATCTATAAAATAAAACATGTCAATAATAGGGGCCCTGTCAATAATAGGGGCTTTTACCTTATTAGTTTTGCCATGTAGAAGTCAGATTAGAGCAGATTTTAAGAAATTCTTTCCTCAAAAGGGTTAGCGGGGGTGTTCACAATAAAAAACTCCCGTTTTTAAACAATAGCTTCTGCATGCTCCAAATTGGGGAAGAATCTTCTATATGTAATGTAGGAATGATCTATGAGCGGATTTTATAATATAATGTCATCCCTAATTAAGGAATGCGGGGGTACACAGAAAAAAAAATGTTCTTGAACCAAGTATATATTTTTGAAGAGCTCAATATTCTTGGTTTGAGTAGAAAAATTCTTGATCTAAGAAAATTTTCTTGATTTAAGGAAATTTTACTTAATTCAAGAATTTTTCGTCTTGATTCAAGACAATTATCCTCTTCAAAATTAGATCCTTGGTTCAAGAATTTTCCTCTTGAATCAAGTTAATTTTTAACTTCCCGCTAAAAATCTCAGATTTTAAAAAATCGGGAAGTTATTGTTTCCACCCCGTTTTGCAAAAATCGAGTTTTCATCAGATCTCGACGTTTGAAGGTCACAGGAAGCTTCCCTGACTACCCCCGCGATGTTGTCACTATGTCTGTATGTATGTGTGTGTGTGTGTGTTTTTTTTTTTTTTTTTTTGTTTTAAGGAGGGGGAATTCTTTTTACGGGTTCTAGGCATAGTTGTTTGGCCTGGATATGTGACGACTCGACGCAGTGTCATACTAAAACTCGACGCTAGCGCCCTTACCCACTAAGCCCTAAACCCCTTTTCCTCTTTCCCCTAATCCCTTATGGAAACCGCCGTTACGCATTACTTCGTGAGGGGAGGATCTAGCTACTGCTCTTTCTTCTGGTAGCTAAGGTGTTATTTTACCTTTTTTCTAGTTGTTGTCATTTGCTCTTCTTCTTTCGATGGAACGCAAGTCTATGAGGACTTCTGTTGAAAATGTGCTGATGGCGTTCCAGGAGGCTCTTGATGACAACATTGCTTCTACTATTGTCTCTGGTTGGATTTTCTTCTTTAGGATCATCTCCAGCTCATCTCGCTGTGGGTAAAATCGTGGGCACTCATAGAAAACATGCTCCGCGTCTTCATTGATTCCTGGGCAGGACGAGCACTCCTGTGAATCATCATGCTTGAAGCGGTGAAGATACGTCCGAAAACATCCATGTCCTGACAACGACTGAGTCAAATAGTAATTGACCTCGCCATGACTTCGGTTTAGCCAAACGTCGATCTTCGGTATGAGACGGTATGTCCATCTTCCTGTTGTCGCGGCGTCCCACTACGATTGCCATCGTGCGATGCTGTTCTGCCGTTCTTTAGCTCTGAGTTTCTCGGCACTTAGTGTGGTTGTCCTCTTTCGTTGGTAAAGGTTCCGTCTTTCCTCAGCTAGGACTCTGAGCGGCAAAGTTCCAGAAATGACACACACTGCTTCCTCTGATATTGTTCGAAAGGCGCTGGCTACTCTTAGCGCGCTCAGTCAATAAACTAGACATGCTTTCCTCCATGATTCTTGGATCTCAAGTGCGTCGGCCCAAGTGGATATACCATATGTGAGGACCGATGTAACTACTGATGATAGCAATGACCTCCTTGTCTGCTTCGGGCCACCGATGTTGGGCATCAATCGTACTAAGTTAGCTACTACTGCTGATGCTTTAGCGGTCACGTGTTCAACTTGTTGTTTGAAGTTAAGTCGGGCATCGAGCATCACTCCCAGATATCGAATGAATGGTTGGGATGTGATTTCTTGGTCTCCGACGTTTAGATTGATCGTTTCCACCACTTTTCTGCTAGTGATAAGTACAGCCTCGGTCTTCTGTTAAGCCAGTTGTAGATTTACTGTGTCCATCCACTGGTTAATTCGCTCAAAAGTGATAGCGAACATATGTTTTATCTCATCAAGATGCTTGGCGACGATTACTACGGCTACGTTATCCGCGCACGCTACCAGTTTGACATTTCTTAGTAGTTTTAGTCTCAGCAATCCATTGTACATGACATTCTAGAGAAGTGGACCGAGAACAGAACCCTGCGGTACACCTCCAGTAACATCATACTCATTTGGACCATTCTTCGTGTCATATCTCAGGACTCTATCTGTGAAGTAGCTAGCGACTATCCTTCGTACGTATCCTAGTACGTTCATCTCTTGAAGGGCTTGCATGATGCAATCCCAGTTGGCGGAGTTGAAGGCAGTTTTTATGTCTAAAGCTGCCACCAGGCAATATTTCTTCGTTCCCCCCTTCCATCTGGTACCGGCGATTGCGTCTTTGGCTATACCGACAACCAGGTTGATCGCGTCCATGGTTGATCGTCTTTTCCGAAATCCGTACTGATTGTCTGCTAAGAGTGGATCGACAACTGCTTCTATCCTTTGGTGGATTATACATTCTAGTATCTTACCGGCTGTATCCAGTATGCAGAGTGGACGATAAGATGACGGTTCTTCCAGTGGCTTTTTCCCTTTAGGAAGTAGTACCAGCCGTTGTTGTTTCCACTTCCGAGGAAAAATCTACTTTCTACGCTACCGTTGCTGCCAGAGTCACCGACGCAATTTGTGTTCTGCTACGTAAGACCTTACGAATTTTAATGGCCTCTACTGTTATACCACAATCGTTTCCAGCTGCCTCTTGTAAAGCTGTTAGAATGTCATCTTTAGTTGTAGTATCGTCAATATCGCGAATTTCCAGGTCTTCTTCAGGTTTTGTACTAATGACATTTGCGTCCTCCTTAAGTATTCCCGCGATAGTCTTCTGCAGGTCTTTACCTCTATCACTACTGCCTTTCGACAGCGTGATGAGAATTTTCCCTGTCACGGTCCTGCGTATCTTCTCGACTGTGTTGCGGACCTGATCCGGGCGAACGTCCGCCTTGATCCGTGTAAGTATTTCAGAATGCTTATCTTTGTTCGCTGGACGGATAATAAGTGCCTCCGGTCTCGTTGCTGTTCTTCTTGGCTTCTGGTTCGGCTTCGGTGGAGGCACTAGACGTTTTTCTGGGGGCAGATTCCTGCGCTCCTTCTTCTTGTCCTTTCTGGACTGCACTTTTTCTCAGCCTGGCTTCTTGATCTGTTCACCAGAGTTTTGTGGAAGATCCTTAACCACTTCCTGCTTCTTGATAGGATGACCAGGTCCAAGGTCTTTCAGCTTCTTGGGAGTATGAAAAGCTCCGCCTTCGGGAAAACGAATTTTTCTTTTCAACTTTCTCAGGTTGCGGCCGTCTTGGTCAAAGGATTCAGTCTCTTCCGTTGTGATAGTTTCACTTTCTTCTTCAGCGACTGATTCTCCGTCACCTTCGGCTCCAGTGTCCATCGCTTCTTCAACAACCACTTGACTGTTTCTCTCCGATGTAGCACAAGGGGCGCGGTGTAATGATGAGCGCCATTCTTCGTCCAGTTTTTTGAAACGTTGAAGTGCGTTCGCTACACTAGTCGTCTTGTTTTTTATCTCCTTGTGGATGTTGACCTTTGACTGAACAAAAACATTTAACTCGCTGGTCAGTTTCTCTAGGCGTTCCAATGCTTGTGACCGCTGCATTTCAGCGCTCGTTTCAATCGCTGCTTGTTGGGCATGTAGCCCGTTTCCACTCTTGTTTGTTTCCTGTGGTTTACTCATACTTTTTTGATTTACCAGCGCATCGTACGGAGTGGAGCGGGTTTTCATAACTAGGAACGGGTGTACCCTCGGAGATAGTACTACTACCCCAGTTCCCTGAGGCCTAGCCGACACTTAGCCAGTCCCGGAATACACGGACGAATAGATTCGCTCGGAGCGGTGAAGATTCCGATCTCTAACACTTACTGCGTACTTCCTGATCAAGGCCCGAAGTGGCTGGCTCCTGATCCACTGCTGCAACTTTCACCTCGGCAGTTAGTGTGACCAACCCATTAAAGGGGAGTTTTGTCCACGGGAGCTTATTTTGTTTGGTTATTTTGCTTGGCTCCTACCCGCTGTACCTCATCAACTAAGAGATTAAGTGTCATCCAAGGACAGCGAGCGTTCTCCCATCCGCTCGGGGAGACGCGCCCGGTAGCAGTATCTCTTCTGCCCCGAGATGTGTGTGTGTGTGTGTGTGTGTGTGTGTGTGTGTGTGTGTGTGTGACTCGCTTATAACTTTTGAACGACTGAACCGATCGGAACGAACTAAACGGCGTTCTAAAGAGTTCCCTCAAACTTAGATTTCCTGAGAATTTGAATCGATTCGGACTGATAGATTTTAAGAAATCTTGAAAAATCTCAAAAAAATAAGAAAAAAATCATTTTTGAAAGTGTTTTTTTTGGAATATCTTTTAAACGGCTCTATCGATCAACTTCAAAAACTAATCCACCCTTAAGCTTGAAAAACCACGCCGATTGGCGCTAATCCGGTCAAAATCGGTTGATTCGTTCGAGAGATATCCTCGACGAAATATTTGGAAATAAGGATTTTTTCAACATAACTCCGACATTTTTTGGAATAACTTTCAAACAGCTCTACCGATCGATTCCAAAAACTAATCAGCTCTTAATATCGAAAAACCACGTCGATTGCCACCAAGCTGGTCAAAATCGGTTGATTCGTTCGAGAGATATCGTGAACGAAAGAAAACCGAAAAAAGTGTTTTTTTCGGGATTACTCCGAAATTTTTGGTTCGATCAATTAAAACCTGAAAATCACTTATGAGGATGATCAAACTGCGTCGAATGGCGCCAACCGTGTGAAAATTAGTCGATCCATTCAAAAGTTATTGCGGTTTGAAAATTCCAAAAGTAGTGTTCTATGAAACTTCTATCAGACTTTTGAGCTGGGAGAGCTCAAATGCATTGAAATATTATTTCTTTCAACTCAGCGAGCTTAAAATATCACACAAATTTTATTTTGAGCTTAAAAATCTCAAAAATGTCATAAGTACAATTTTAAGCACCCAGGAATGGAATTAGCGGGAAGTTGCACGGATGGCCTTTAGGGTGAACCGTTTTCCTAATTTTTTTTTCTGTGTAGGTGTTAATAATGAAAATTTTGAGTTTCCAAGCTATAAATTCTACCTTCAATAGCAATTGCGAGGGTGGGTGTTAGAAATTTTAATTTCAATTTCCAAACTGTAACTTCTATAAACTCTAAATTTAGTAGAAATCTTTGTGCATAATCTTGTGTCGAGTTCAGCTAAGCATGAATTTTATCAAATTCCAACCCCAAAAGAGATTGCGGGGGCATTAACAATGAAAAATTCCCGTTTGAAAAATATAGCTCTTATAGACTCCAAATTTGGCAAGAATCTTCTATATGTGACGTAGAAATGATTTAATAGAGAATTTTTCGACAATCCACTTCTTATAAGGATTGTGCGGGTAGGTTTTAACAGAAGAATAATCTTAATTTCCAAAATATAGCTTCTACAGACTCTGAATATAATAGGAATCTCTAATTTGTCATATACCCGGGAAAAAAAAATTAGGAAAACGGTTGACCCTGAAGGCCATCCCTGCAACTTCTTGCTAATTCCATACTTAGGCGCTTAAAATTGCACCAATGACGTTTTTGAGCTCTTCGAGCTCAAAAATATAATTTATAGGTTATTTTGAGCTCTCCGAGCTCAAAGAAATTGCTTTCTTATGCTTTAAAGCTCTTCGAGCTCAAAAGTCTGATAGAGATTTGATGACACTATTTTTTGAATTTTTAAACCGCAATAACTTTTGAATGAATAAACCGATATCACGATATCTCCCGAACGAATCAACCGATTTTGACCGGACTGGTGGCGATCGACGTGGTTTTTTGAGGTTAAGAGCTGATTAATTTTTGAAATTGAACCATAGAGCCGTTTAAAAGTTATTCCAAAAAAACCACATTTGAAAAAAAATTTTTTTTCAGTTTTTTTAAGATTTCTCAAAATCTATTGATCTGAATCGGTCCAAATAATTTTCGAAATTTAAGTTTGGTCAAGCCCTTTTGAATAGCACCAACCACGATGAAATCGGTCAAGCCGTTCAAAAGTTATAAGCGGTTCAAATACTTATAACATACTTATAACATACTTATAACACACACACACACACACACACACACACACACACACACACACACACACACACACACACACACACACACATACACTCGGGGCAGAAGAGATACTGCTACCGGGCGCGTCTCCCCGAGCGGATGGGAGAACGCTCGCTGTCCTTGGATGACACTTAATCTCTTAGTTGATGAGGTACAGCGGGTAGGAGCCAAGCAAAATAACCAAACAAAATACGCTCCTGTGGACAAAACTCCTCTTTAATGGGTTGGTCACACTAACTGACCTAACAAGACAATCGTTCTCTGCTGTGACCCACTGGGAGTGACCGGAACCTGTATCGTAGTTTCCGACGATGCAGGCCACGGCTGATGTGAGCTTGCTCTACCGAGGTGTAAGTTGCAGCAGTGGATCAGGAGCCAGCCACTTCGGGCCTTGATCAGGAAGTACGCAGTGAGTGTTAGAGATCGGAATCTTCACCGCTCCGAGCGAGTCTAGTCCGTCCGTGTATTCCGGGACTGGCTAAGTGTCGGCTAGGCCTCAGGGAACTGGGGTAGGAGTACTATCTCCGAGGGTACACCAGTTCCTAGTTGTGGCAACCCGCTCCACTCCGTACGATGCGCTGGTAAATTAAAAAGTATGAGTAATGCACAGGAAACAAACAAGAGTGAAAACGGGCCTCATGCTCAGCAAGACGCACTGCTACTTAGTGCAAAGATGAAGAGGACAGATGCGCTGGCACATCTGGAGAAGCTAGTCAGTGGACTGCAGGACTTTCTCCAAACCAAGCAAAATGTCCACAAGGAGATCAAGTCGAAGTCGACGAACATCTGCAGTGCCCTGAGAAGGTTCAAAAAACTGGACCAAGAATGGCAGGAGATCCAACAACAACACGGTAATATCGTGATGAAGACGAGTGTGACAGCGGTTTCACCAGCAAAAGCCGACACGTTTGTCGAGGAGATGGACACAGGTGGCGAGGGTGACGTCGAGTCAGTTGTCAAAGACGGAGAGGAAACTGGAAGTGATATCAGGCCCGGGAAAAGGAAAGAACGAAATTCCCCAGACTCAATGACCAGCCGTACAAAGAAGAAGAAGGACCTCAAACCAAGTCCCCCGAAAAACGCAGTAACATAGAACGGCGGAAAAAAGGAGGTGAATGAATGGCAAAAAGTCCAGTCAAGGAAGTCCAAGAGAGAGCAAGCAGTAGAAAAGCTCCAGAAGCAACCGCCGAAGGAGTCCAGGCCAGAGCCTAATCGGAAAGAACCGCGCAAACGGATCAGGCCGGACGCACTGATCATCCGCCCCGCAGAGACGGCAAAGTATGCTGAAATTCTGAAGCGAATAAAGCAGGACGTCCCTGACGAACAGGTCCGTACTACAGTGGATAAGATCCAAAGAACTAGGACCGGGAGCTTGCTGATTACGCTTTCGAGGAAGAGCGCTGACCGAGGCCAAGCCTTACAGAAGACCATCGCGGACATCCTCCAAGAAGACGCAAAGGTAATCTGCAAAGGGCCACAGGAAGACGTCGAAATCCGAGATCTTGACGGTACCACAACCAAGAAGGATATTCAGGCTGCCTTGCAAACGGAAATCGGAGAAACCTGCGAGATACCACTAGGGACAATTAAGATTCATAAGGCCTACAGAGGTACTCAGACAGCTGTTGTGACACTACCAGCAGCTGCAGTGCGGAAGATATTGACAGGAAGCGGTAAAGTCCGGATCGGCTGGGCCAACTGCCGAATCCGAGCTACGAGGAGACCAATCCAATGTTTCAAGTGCTGGCACTTTGGACATCTTGGATCCCAGTGCAAGAGCAATGTGGATCGGTCTAAGCTATGTATTAGGTGCGGACAAGAGGGACACAAGATTGCTGAATGCAAAAACCCAGCGAAATGTGTATTATGCGCGGATCAAAGTGCGGAGAACTCGGCTCATCATGCCGGTGCATCCAGGTGCCCAGTATTTAAAGAGGCACTCCAGAAGATAACAAACAAACAGACATGAAGATATTGCAGCTAAACCTAAACCATTGCGAAGCTGCACATGATCTGCTTATGCAAACAGCAAGAGAACTAGAGTTAGACTTAGTAATGATAGCAGAGCCATACAGATACCTGAATACCCAGCCTTGGGAATCTGACAGCACCACCAAGGCTGTCATCTGGTCTTGTGGTAAGCATCCCTTCCAGAGTGAAGTTAACAATGATAATGCCAGCTTTGTAGCAGCAACAGTTAACGGCATCCGTTTCTACAGCTGTTATGCACCACCTAGCCTATCCATTGTTGAATTCACTGAATTCTTGGACAAACTGACCGAGGACGCCAAGCAGCATTATCCGGTCGCGATTGCCGGTGACTTCAACTCCTGGGCAGTAGACTGGGGCAGCAAGCAGACAAATGCGCGAGGAAAAGCACTCCTAGAAGCTTTCTCTACACTAGATGTAGTCCAGCTCAACAGTGGTGATACGCCAACCTATACTAAAGGAGAAGCAAGCTCTATCGTAGATCTCACTTTCGTCAGCAGCAGCCTCATCAGTGGGAAATACGACTGGAAGGTGATGGATATCTACACAGCCAGTGACCACAAGGCAATTCTCTGGGAAATATCACATGACCGGAATACAAGAAGACCAATCAAGTCATTCAATACCATTGGATGGAAAGTGAAGCCTTTTGACACAAGCACATTGGTAATAGCCCTTAATAGTGAACCGATTACTACTGGATCCACAGAAGAAATGACCAAGGACCTGATGAAAAGAGTTGTCCAGGCCTGTGACGCCAGTATGGTCCGGAAACACAGCATAAGCCAACGCCCGGCAGTGCACTGGTGGAACGACCACATCAGTGTTCTTCGGAAAGAGTGTCTAAAGAAAAGAAGAATATTCCAGCGTGGCTATCGACGACCTAACTCTGCGGAGCTGGTCGCAGAATACAAAAAAGCCCGTCGATCATTGAACAAAGCTATCAAGGATAGTAAGAGACAATGCTGGAAAGAGCTCATCAACGAGGTGGATAAAGACGTGTGGGGTAGGCCTTATAAGGTGGTTATGACCCACCTAAAAAAACAACAAATGCCATCACCTACGTGTCCTCAACTTCTCCAGAAAATCGTCACTGCACTGTTCCCACAGCAACGCAACTTCGATTACCAGTTCGCGCCAGGCGAACTGGATGACACTCCATCTGTCACTGAAGAAGAACTGCTGGAGGCCTGTAACCGTGTAGGGAATAATAAAGCGCCGGGATTGGACGGAATCCCTAATATAGCCTTGAAAACCATCATAAAGGCAGCTCCAACATTATTCCTAGACGTTTATAATTCATGCCTTAAGGAGGGGACTTTCCCGCATAAGTGGAAACAGCAATGATTGGTACTGTTACCTAAAGGGAAGAAACCACCGGATGAACCGTCATCTTACCGCCCACTTTGCATGCTAGATACAGCGGGTAAGATATTTGAACGCATAATTCACCAGAGAATTGAAGCAGTAGTCGACCCACTCCTGGCAGACAATCAGTATGGATTCCGGAAAGGACGATCAACCCTGGACGCAATCAAACTGGTTGTTGATACGGCCAAGGAAGCAATCGCAGGAACCAGATGGAAGGGTGGAACGAAAGAGTATTGCCTGGTGGCGACCCTAGACATCAGAAACGCATTCAACTCCGCCAATTGGGAATGCATCATGCAGGCCCTCCAAGAGAAGAATGTACCAGAATACCTTCTTAAGATCGTAACAAGCTACTTTGAAAATAGGGTCTTGAAGTATGACACGAAGAACGTTCCGAGGGAGTATGATATTACTGGAGGTGTACCACAAGGTTCAGTCCTAGGCCCGCTCATGTGGAATATTATGTATGACGGTCTATTAAGACTAACTCTGCCAAGAAACGTCAAACTCGTAGCATATGCAGATGACGTAGCCGTAGTGATTGTTGCCAAACACCTTGACGAGATAAACCATATGTTCGATCTCACTTTTGAGCGCGTTGACCGGTGGATGGACGCAGTGAACCTGCAACTGGCGCATCACAAGACTGAGGCAGTGCTTATTACCAGCAGAAAAGTGGTAGAGACCATTAAGCGGAAAGTCGGCGAACAAGAAATCACATCACAACCTTATATCCGATATTTGGGAGTGATGCTTGATGCCCGACTCAACTTCAAGCAGCAAATGGAACACATCAGTGCCAAAGCGTCAGTAGTGAGGGCTAGTCTCGCACGACTGATGCCGAACGTCGGAGGCCCAAAACAGAGCAGGAGGCTATTATTGTCATCAGTAGTCATATCGGTGCTCACTTACGGAATATCCATTTGGGCCGACGCATTAAAGACGCAAGAATCATGGAGAAAGGCTGGACCAGTATATCGACTGAGTGCCCTACGAGTAGCTAGTGCCTTCCGCACTATATCAGAAGAAGCAGTGTGCGTCATTGCTGGAACCCTACCTCTTAGACTTCTAGCAGAGGAAAGGCGGGCCCTTTACCAACGAAAAAGGTCAACTGCACTGAGCCCTGAAGAACTTAGAATTGAAGAACGGCAGAAGAGCATAGGCCGATGGCAACTACAATGGGATGCTGCAGAGAAGGGTAGGTGGACGCACCGTCTCATACCTCGGATCGACATTTGGCTTAACCGGAATCACGGTGAGGTCAATTACTATCTTACGCAGATGTTGTCGGGATATGGGTGTTTTCGAGAGTATCTACACCGCTTTAAGCACGATGACTCTTCAGAGTGCCCGTCCTGTCCAGGAGCTGCTGAAGACGCGGAGCACGTCTTCTTTGTATGTCCTCGTTTCGATCTACAGCGTGAAGAACTGGAGAGGATCCTGAACCAGAGAATGCAACCAGATTCACTAGTAGAAGCAATTTTGTCATCAGAAGCTGCCTGGAACGCTACCAACACGTTTGCAACAGAAGTCCTTAAAGACTTGCGTTCCACCGAAAGAAAAAGAGCAAATAGCAGAAGATAGAAGGAAGGTAGTTAACACCTTGGCCACCTGGTGGTCGAGTTTTAGTATGACGCTGCGTCGAGTCGCCACATATCCAGGCCAAACAGCTATGCCTAGAATCCGTAAAAAGGATTCCCCCCCTAAAAAAAAAAAAAAAAAAAAAAAACACACACACACACACATACAGACACCGTGACAACCTCACCTGACCTTCAAACGTCGAGATCTGATGAAAACTCGATTTTTGCAAAACGGGGTGAAAACAATAACTTCCCGATTTTTGAAAATCTTCGATTTTCTTAGCGGGAAGTTAAAAATCAGACGAACATGCCTGTTCATGTCTGAAGCTTTAAATACGCTCAGGCCTGATCATACCTGTCCATATCTGATCATGTCTGATTTCGCCTAAAAAAAGATTAAGACTTAAATGTCATTTTCAGACTGGAAAAAAAATTTTATAGAACTAAAGACTGCAGTTCTATTTTAAAAATTTATTTGTTCCATATGACGTATCAGTTTCTATCCCCTTATAAATTTTAAATGTACAACTTTCATCAAAAATTTCAGCTTGAACATAAACTTTTTAATTTTCCATGCCAAAACGACGATTTTTGACGCAAAGACACACATTTTTTTTACTGGGTTTCATTGAATACATGAAAAACAAGATTATTTAGTAAAAATTTGAGTTTCAGTTTAATAGCGTACAAATACCAAAATATATCAGTTGATATCGATAGGCGATAAGTCCTTTCAAGGTGTCTGTTATTATCTTAAGCTACGCCTTGGTCCATTGCAGTAGTATCAAAGGCTGCTAAATTGTAAAACACACAGATAATTCTTAGTTTCCTATCCGTTTTAAATAAAAAAAACTTCAAAATTAAAACAATAAAATTATAATTCTGGAATAAACCTTAAAGAAATTTTTTTTTAATGTACATAGAACCATACGTTAATAAAGCGAAAAAAGTAGATAGCCATTCCAAATAAATCACTCTTATATATAATTAATTATTAATAATTAATAAATTAAGTATAGTTAACTCTGTTAACAAGGATAAGGATAAGTCATGTATAATATTCAAATTACTTAAAGTAGTTTGAAAGATACCATAAAGTTAAGATAAGTCATTTGGTCAAGAGGTGAAATATCAATCCGGAGAGCGCGGTGTCTACAGTACGAATCCCCGCAGGCACCACTTCTTTGATTTTTTTTTTTGACCTGATCGAGTCAGACATAAACAGATCTGATCAGACAAGATGCCTGACCAGGTCTGATCAGACCCAGTCATTTTTCATATCTGATTAGACCTGAAGACTCATGCCTGTTCATATTTGATCAGATCTGATCATTTTTCCCGGGGAATGAACCGATTTTTACGCGGTTGGCAGCATTCAACGCAGTTTTTTAAGCCTCATAAAGAATCTTTAAGTTTAATTCGATCGAACTAGGAATTTCAGAGTAATTCCAAGAAAACACTTTTTTGGGTTTTCTTTCGTCAGCGATAACTCACGAACGAATCAACCGATTTTGACCAGACCGGCGGCGATCGATGTGGTTTTTTAATGTTAAGAGCTGAATAGTTTTTGGAATCGATCGGTAGAGCTGTTAAAAGTTATTTCAAAAGAACCACTTTTGGAAAAATTTTTTTTGCAATTTTTTTGAAATTTCTCAAAATCTACTGGTCCTAATCAGTCCAAAAGTTATTCAAAATCTAAGTTCAGTCAAGCCTTTTCGAATAGCACCAACCGCGATTAAATCGATCAAGCCGTTCGAAAGTTATGAGAGGTTTACATACGGCCACACACACACACACACACACACAGACAAACATACAGACACCATCGCGGGAATAGTCAGGAAAGCTTCCAAGGATCTCGAAATGTCGAGATCCGATGAAAACTCGATTTTCGAAAAACCGGGTAAAATTAATAACTTCAAGATTTTTGAAAATTTTCAATTTTCTTAGCGGGAAGTTAAAAATGTTAATTATAAGCTAGGACTTCTTGAGACATGAAGTTCAGGATATGTATATAAGGTTTTAATAAAATTTACTAAAAATATCCTTATACCAATCGTCTTTTTGGCAGAGGGGAAAAAGTCATTGAGAGGTTCCTAAAACTTAACATTACATGTGGTTATTCAGTCAACGGACTATGAATTTTACATGCATGATTTTTCTCATATGCTGCGGCAACATGATTGTCATGTAGTCGAAACATGACAAATCATGTGGCTGCAACATGATTTCATCATTTTGCATTTACTATACAGGGTGATCCAAAATTACTTTTACGGCGAAGATATTCGAATAGAGGAAACGATTCTGAGCAGAAAACTTGTTAGTCGTTACTGAAAATTTTGAGTAGTTTTTGAGTTATTCAAAATTTTCGTTGACCAATCAGATACGAGATTTAACATTAAAAAAAAAATATAAAAGAATAAATTATAAATTTGGCTGCGTTGCGATTTCCAACTTCACGTTTTACTTTTTTTTGTTTACTTTTTTTAAATAATTCTAATTTTTAAGAGTTTAAACAAATGTAACCTTTAAAATAAAATTAAATACTCAATTTTAAACTTAATTTCAAAATTTAAGGAAGCTATTGAATTAATAAATGGATAGGTAATCAAAGATAAAAATTAATTTCTTGTAGACAATTAAGAGAATGAATCCCATGTTACTTATAAGGTTAAAGACGATAACGTTAATCAAGAAAATAAGAAGGGTAATACAGGCTGTCTATCAGGATATTTATAAAGACTCTTATTAGGAAAATTAAAAAGACAACACCTAGGCTGCTCATCAGGATAATTTTAAGGACTTTTAACAGGAAAACTAAGACAACAAAATCCAGACTGCTTATCAGAATATTTTTAAAGAAAATTTAAAGGAAAAAATTCAGGCTGCATATCAAGATAATTATCAGGACTCTTATCAGGAAAATTAAAAGGACAAAATCTAGGCTATTTCTCAGAATAATTTTAAGGTCTTTGACCGGGCCGAGGATGAGGATGACTTCCAGGTTGCTTATCAGGATAATTTTAAGGACTCTTTTAAGGAAAATTATAAGTATAAAATCCACGCTTTTTATCAGGACAATTATAAGAACTCTTATTAGGAAAATTAAAAGGATAATATCCAGGCTGCTTATCTATATTATTATAAGCACTCTTATCAGGAAAATTGTAAGGCCGAAATCCAGGCTACTTATCAGAATAATTTGAAGGACTTTTATCAGGCCGAAGACGTAGATGACTGCCAGGCTGCTTACCAGGATAATTTTAAGGACTCTTAGCAGAAAAACAAACGGGAGACAGTCCAGGCTATTGAAGGGTATAATAATAAGGACTTTTATCAGGTGGAGTACAAGGACAAATTTCAGGGTGCTTATCAGAATAATAATAAGGACTCTTATCAGATGGATTACGAGAACAATTTCCAGGCATCCTATAAGGATAACTAACATTACATTATAATGACTGCATTATTATCTATAGTAAAAATTTTATTAATTGTTAATTATTAATAATTTAATTAATTTAAAATTTTATTATATGAAATTTATAACGTCAGTGAACAAATCTATTATAGAAATTGTTCAAAATGTCCTCCATTATTTTGGATACAACAACGAAGACGCTTGACGAAGTTCGTTGCGCAGTTATCGACCATCTCCTATGTGATCTCTCTCAGACAATCCGTGACTTTGTCTCGCAGAGTATCAACGTCGTCAACGGGATGACGGTAAACATTGGCCTTCACATGGCCCCATACAAAATAATCCAACGGATTGAGATCTGGTGATCTTGGAGACCAATCTATTATTCCACCTCGAGCGATATAGCGATTGGGAAAATTTGCATGAAGCCATGCTTGCGAAGCTCCTGCTGTATGAGCCGGAGCGCCGTCTTGTTGAAACCACATTTCTTCATAAATCCTCCGCGGAATTCCTGCTTCTCGACATTTTTGCCGTAAATGTTGATCGAGAAAATCTACATATATTTCTGATGTTAAATTTTCTTCGAATTCATAAGGACCAACCTATAATAAATTTTGTTGTTAGAACTTTACAAATCAAAAATTAGTTGAAGACAATTATTATAATAAATTTAATTTACAATCGTACGTTGGCCAAAGTGGATTCCTGCCCAGATGTTAATCGAAAACCGGTCTTGACAAAAAGCCATACGAACTGGATAATCCTCGGGCTTCAACTCTTGAACTCGTTGATAATGATACGGGTGAAGCTTTTCATCTTTCAGTGTTCGTTGGACGGTGCCAAAAGACAAATGCAGTTGCTGAGCAACTCCACGAATACCGATCTCTGGATCTTCCTCAACGGCCTCAATGATAGCCTCTTCGTTCTCATTATTTCGTGCACGACGTGGTGCACCAGCTTCTCGGTGATTTGGTAAAACATTACCAGACTCACGTAATCGGCTGACTGCACTAAGGATCACTGGAGAACTTGGATGCCGCCGATTCGGGAATCTCTCTGCATACCTGCGCCGTGCTTCAGCAGCATTACAATTGGCCATACCATACAGGAGGATCATATCAGCATACTCTTGAGCAGTATATTCAGCCATAATACAGATATTGTTTGAGAAAAATCGATTTATGAATATTTAAATTCTTAAGTAAATTATTAATTGTAATGACAGATACACACCGAATTAATTGATTGACATAAATAAAAGATAAGCGATCGCAACGCGAACGTATTAATAAGCGTGCTCTTTTGTTTTGAATGAACGAATAAAAAATAGAAGACTAAAATGTAGGATACAAGGAAGATCATACAGAAGGACCATTAGAAGAATGATTAAAAGGACAATATGCAGAGATTTTAAACGCGTAGACAACTTAAAACACTCGAAAGAATCAATTGATGATCAAATCTAGATTGTTAAAAAAAGGAAAACGTTCTAAGAGTTAAATTGGAGGATAACATGAAGGCAACAAAATTGAAAGCTTAGCAGGATAATATTCAGGATAAATTTGAACGACTAAACTGAAGGAGAATCCGAAAGATGATTTTACTGGATAAAGTTTAGGTTAAACTGCAGGAGTAAAAATCATGTTATCAAGCTTAGATTAAAAGACAATTGGCCGAATATTCAAAAAAACACAATGTGGAGTCTAGCAAGATCGAATTCAAAAATTCTTAGAGGTTAATAATAAGGGTATTGCTGGTAATCTCGCTCACGGTTTCGCTCATGATCTCGCTCGTGGTCTCGCTCATGATCTCACTCATGATCTCACTCGTGGTCTCGCTCATGGTCTCGCTCGTGATCTCGCTCATGGTCTCGCTCGTGGTCTCGCTCATGATCTCGCTCATGATCCCACTCATAGTCTAGCTCGTGATCTCGCTCATAGTCTCGCTCATGATCTTGCTCATGGTCTTGCTCATGGTCTCGCTCGTAGTCTCGCTCATGGTCTCGCTCATGATCTCGCTCATAGTCTAGCTCGTGATCTCGCTCACAGTCTAGCTCGTGATCTCGCTCATGATCTGGCTCATGGTCTCGCTCATAGTCTCGCTCATGATCTTGCTCATGGTCTCGCTCATGATCCCGCTCATGGTCTCGCTCATGATCTCTTTAATGATCTCTCTCGTGGTCTCGCTAATGATCTCGCTCGTGCTCCCGCTAATGATCTCACTCGTGGTCTCGCTCGTGGTCTCGCTCGTGGTCTCACTCGTGGTCTCGCTCATGATCTCGCTCGTGGTCTCGCTCATGATCTCGCTCGTGGTCTCGCTCGTGGTCTCGCTCATGATCTCACTCATGCTCCCGCTAATGATCTCGCTCATGGTCTCGCTTATGATCTCGCTCGTGGTCTCGCTTATGATCTCGCTCGTGGTCTCGCTCATGATCTCGCTCGTAGTCTCGCTCATGATCTCGCTCATGGTCTCGCTCATGATCTTGCTCATGGTCTCACTCATGGTCTTGCTCATGATCTCGCTCGTGGTCTCGCTAATGATCTCGCTTGTGGTCTTGCTTATCTTCTCGTTTGTTGTCTTGTTTGTCATCTCCCTAATACGTATCCAACCTATCTATTTATCTATAATATTTCTGAAATTATTTAAAACTCTAAATAACTCTACTCAATTATATGGAATTTTATAAAGATGGAGTTTCGGATCTCAGCCCTAAAAATAATGTTAATTTTTTAATTTTACCTTGCATAGTGATCTAGATATTGTTCTTAAAATAGGCATTTTTTTCTACAATTTTTTTATTTTTCTGACATTTATCGTAAGCTACTCTCTTAAAATGAATGAGTGGAATTTTACAGTGAAATCAGTAAATTCCAGTTTCCTGATAAGAGTCCTTTTTATTATCCTGAGAAGTAACCTAGAAGTTGTTCTATTTGTTTTCCTGATAAGACTCATTATTACCTTGATAAATAGCCTGGTCCTTATCCTGTTAGTTTTCCTGATAAGGTCCTTACTATTACCCTGTAGCCTCGATAAGCAGCCTGGGAATTAGTCCTTTTACTTTACCTAATAAAAGTACTTATTTTTATCTTGATAAGTAGCCTAGAATTTGTCCTTATACTTCGTCTGATATGAGTCCTTTTTATTATTCTGACAATTGACTTAGAATCTTTTATCTTTATAATTTACAATAAATTAATTTTTATCTTTGATTACCTATCCATTCATTAATTCAATAGTTTCTTTAAATTTTAAAATTAAGTTCAAAATTGAGTATTTTACTTTATTTTATTTTTTAGGCGCGCAGTAGCCTATCGGATCCGGCCCTTGCTTACCAAAGCATTGGATCGGGTTCGAGTCCGGCGTACACCAATGAATATTTTCAATATTTAAGTGTATTATACTGCTCAGCCCAAGAAATAAAACGAGTTCCAATCTCAAAAGTTTACCCCCTAACGTAGTCGCTCACGACCTTAGTAGTTTATGCGACTTTAAACAAAATTAAGAAAAAAAAAATTTATTTTAAAGGTTACATTTGTTTAAACTCTTAAAAATTAAAATTATTTAAAAAAAGTACACAAACAAAAGTAAAACGTGAAGTTGGAAATCGCAACGCAGCCAAATTTATTATTTATTATTTTGTATTTTTTTTTAAATGTTAAATCTCACATCTGATGAAAACGAAAATTTTGAATAACTCAAAAACTACTCAAAATTTTCAGTAACGACTAAGAAGTTTTCTGCTCAGAATCGTTTTCTCTAATCGAATATCTTCGCTGTAAAAGTAATTTTGGATCACCCTGTATTATTACATAAGAGGATACTAAAAATTTTGTGGCCAGTGTATTTATATGATAAAATGGGTTTTTATGGTTAAATTTGGTATCATCACAAAGGTCTTGACCGGGAGTTGTGCCTTTTCAAAGTTTCACATCATTCTCACCATAGTCAATTTATCATGATACGAATTTAGGCTGCTTTCGAAAATGCTCTATCTCTAGATTCATAATTAAGAAATGAGTCAGGATTAAAAAGCGATTCAGGATTAAGAAGTGTAATTTACTATGAAATTGAGGTTGATTACACAGTAAAATGATGAATTTTTATTTGTTTTAGTATCTTTTAGTGTATATACAAAACTAAATATGGCATGAATATTATACACTAAAAAATGTTGGTGTAAATATGGATCCGGAGCACTTTATACGGCTGTGCAATGTGAAATAACGGTGTAAATTTCCCATCTGTTTAATTTTAACACGGTGTGATCTAATTTTTTTTACACCATTGTATGTTTCTCGATATATTTTTAATTAATGAGCTACAATTGAATCATTGAATATTTTTAGTTACTTAACTTTTATCTTGAATTCATTAATAACTATATCAATATTTTTTATATAATAAATAGTTTGTTGAACATTTAAAAATTTTTATAATTATTTATCTCGGTAACACATTGTAAAAAATTTGTTAAATCTGGTGTAGTATAAATGAGTCTGTGTAAAAGTTTTTATGTGAAAATTATACCATGTGTGAATTTAATATTTTTACATCGTCAATCGTGTAAATGTATAATTCATCATAATTATGCGCTCAGAAATTCAATATCGACTATACACAAAAAAAATTGTAAGATTTTTTTTTTTATACGTTATGGGAATGGTTTCCATAACGCTATATAAACCATTTCCATGTTACTATATGAATAATTCCCATAAGTAATGTTAGACGCATAATATTTTAATTAATTGTATTAAAAAAACATTTAAAATTATTAACACACGAATTCATGGTAAGTAGCGTTAACTTGTAGTAAATAACTTTATAATTTCAAGGTAAATAATGATGTCAAATCTTTCAACTCCACTGAGAAAATTGAAAATTTTTTTTATACATATTGATAATTTTATCTTTAAAATATTTGTTTGCTTGTATAATTTTATTTATATAAGTCAAATATATAAGTAACTTTTTTTAAAGAAATTTTGTCAATATATCTCATTTTATATTTTTTATCTTCAATTTAAACTTGTCAAAAAAAATTATATGCTTTTAAATTATCCGTTACTTATTATAATTCATGTCATAAAATTCTAAATCAGTACTGCCACTTTAACTTATATGTACTTCTTATGGTAATAACTAAGAGGTTACATTTATCGTTTTACCTTTCGATAAATATATACTATTTTTTAGTACTATCAGAATGTATACGCTCGAAATCTTCTTTATCAACCGTTAGTACAAGTTATCTCAACAGCAAAATTCTGTTGTAAAGACGCGTTTATAGTCTTTAGTCTCATTAACCTTTAGTATCAATTTAATGCGTAGTTAGAACATTTATAAAGTTTATTCAGCAAAAAAAAACATATATAATTGAAATCTTACTTACTGTATAATTAAATATTACTAACATTTTACTATTCATTGTAAATTAAATAATGATATAAAAAATTAAAACAATTTTTTACTGAGTCTTACGGTTTGATTACTGAATCTTTTGTGAACATAGCTTGTTTGCAATTGTACAGCATAAAGTTTTACTACGATAATAGTATAATAATTATAATAAAGTATCTTGATATTGTTTTCCTCATAAATTAAAAAATAATTTTTCATGATGGGTGAAAACAGCTACATTTTTGCGATAGATGATACTTTTCGAAGTAACCAGGAGCTAGAGGATAAATTAGATGCTAATTATTATATATTATTATATATATTATTCTAAAATAATTTAATCTATTAAAAAAAAACCACGTTTGTTATTTGATTTTTCTGCCCTCCGGCCGGAAAGTGGCAACTTTCTGGCCGCTGCGCTAAACAAAGTTGCCACATTCCGGCTACGTCGAGCAGAAAAATAGTATACACACCTTGGCCAGTAAATAAGAAAGCCTCAGATCACATGTTTGTCAACCTCGGCTTCGCCTCGGCCAACAATTACATGTGATCTGAGACTTTTCTTATTTTACTGGCCTAGGTATGTAATATACTATTTATTTATAGGATTAATGTTGTAGAATGTCCTGCACATTTAACAGTTAGAACTACAAAGAATAAGAAATTTTTACGAGTCACGCAATTTGTACCAGACCATGACCACGATCCGTCAGCTGTAAGTAAAAAATTAATGATAATTGTAATCTAATTGGATGTCACGTATCTTTGACATTGAGACAGCTATCATCTTTTTGCGTTTTTTTAAGTTATGATGGTTTTAAGTCTCATATAAAATTTTTAACAGCCTCAACGACTTCAGGAGTACATGTTACAAATTCAAAAAAATGGTATTCAAGATCAGGGACAAGATAAAATTGTAAATATTCAGCATTTTTTATTTTGAGATATTATATAATTATATATCTAGGCTGACAACAACTATATCTTTTTATTAATTATATATAATATATATAATGTTATTATTTATAATTAACATATATTTTTATCACTTTTTGGATTGCTTTTTCAGAATCTCCAGAGCCATACAGAAGTATCATCAACCTCAAATAAAGCACCATTACATACAGAAGAAACTGTCGATCAAGATGCATTAGACGTAAATTTATCGGTACGTTTTATCATTCAGTATTGCTTAATAGAAAAAAAGAGAAGTAATCACTTCTGATAAGCTGCGCTTCAATTGTTTTTGAAACCGCAATATTCAATTGTATTTTTATTTTCTATAGGTTTAAGATGTGGATCCTTCGCAAGTAACTTCCACCCCTGCAGTTGTTCATGACTTCGTTAATTCTTCTATACTTTTTGAAGAAGATTTTGATGAACTGGTATTAAAACTAAAAGTAAGCATAACGCTGTCAACAGATGACGCAGAGAAGAAAAGGAAAATTACAATGATTAATAAAATGATAGCTTCATTTAACATTTGTTTGAATGAATCCGGTGTCCAATCAATGGATAATGCTGTTTCTAATCTTCATTATAGTGGTTCTTTAACCATTTATTCAAGTGGTTCCCGGGGACGAGGCAAAGGCCGTAGATGTGGTGTAATTGCCCGAGTCAAAATTAAAAAACTAATTTCAGCCTCCAAATTCTACTCGAGGGTAAGGAGGCTGAAATCAGTTTTTTAGATTAACCTAAGCTGTACAGCGAAACCTTAATTTCAGCCTAAACTTGGTATTTTTGTCCACTTTTACCAAGTTTAGGTTGAAATTAGTATTACAGAACCCTAAAATGACCCTCCAAAGCCTACAGTTCGATCGAGAAGAAGATCCTCATTGGTTTATATGAAATAGGTGAGAGGAAAGAAGGGAAAGGAGAAGAAATTTAAATAAAAATGGCTGCTGGGAGCGGGAAAAATTTTAAATTTTAATTTTTTTATTTATTCATTATCCTCTTTAAATAGATGAAATATAAATAAGTGTGAAGTTAATTAAGTATCGAATTAACGCAAAAATATGGTCCCTGATTCCTTATTGATTGAAAAGTTAAGGCGCGTGAAGCGAGAAATTTAAATTCCTAGTAATTTATAATTCTCATATAATTTATAAAATTCGCTATGTGAATTAACAAAAAAATTAGCATTAAAAAAAACATTTGATAAAAATGTTTTCTTTATTTTATTTTTTTTTTGTTTTTTATAATTTTTCTTTTTTATTTTGTTTTTTACTTTTTTTTTTGGAGTTTTTTAAAGGAGGCGGAGGGGGAGGGGATAAGATATCACATCACATTTACATTCATTCATCTTAATTAAGTTTAACGCTTGCCTTATAAATAATTTTCTAAAAACGCTTATCGCTCTAACCGAGATTCGAACAGTACACCTAACGCACGCGAGACTACAACTTATCCGCAACGCTATACGAACGTTGGAGAAATTTTAATGTCAGGAGTTTTATTAACCAAATGTATAGATCTAAAAACTGATTTCGGCCTCCTTGCCTTCGAGTAGAATTTGGAGGCTGAAATTAGTTTTTTAACTTTGACTCGGGCGAGCATTAGTTTCACAAATAAGGAGAAGAAAGAGTCCCACACATCATGCGATCATTTTTTAAGTACGAAATGATAAATATCGAAGTCTAAATTTTTAATTATTATCTTTTAACATTTCGACATTCACATAACGAATATTACTGTTTGAAATAGTATTTTCGTCACGTAAATAATAAATTCTAGTATTTAAGTGATAAATATTATGAGGTGATCATTTAAATCACGATTTTACTGTTTAAAATGATAATTTTTTTCAGTAGATCATTACTTATTATAAATCTACTAAAGTAAAAGCCCCAATTATTGACAGGGGTCTAAATATTGACACCCTAAATTATTTTTAAATATATTTAATTATCTTTAATAAGAATAACTATCATATAAATTTTTATTAAATTTTAATTAATTAAAAAATTGAAAAAAAATTACTGTCAGTTCAAATCAGTTTACGAGCATCTATTTTCTTAACAATTTTGGTTAGAAAAGCATTTTATTCAAATGCCGAGTTTAAATTAATTTCTTCATCTAATTATAATGATCTTTATTTTTTTAATTAACAATATATGAAAAACTTATAAAATTAAATAATCGAAATTAATTGTATGCTTTATAATATTTCAATAATGGGTGTCAATAACTAGTTGATAATTTTTAAGTTGAATCTCATATTGACAGCCAGTAGACAGCGTTATATGACGCTTTTTTTTACTTTGACCTAAAAAATTGACTTTAAGAGTTTGAACTTTTCTGATTCAATGAATTATTTTTAAATTAATTTTTACATTTTTAATAGTAATTAATCACTTTTATGGAAATTATTATTAATAAACTTTAATAGTATTGATTACTTAATAATAAGTTTCGATAAATAAAAATAAGCAGATAATTTGACACATGCACAGTATAGGTGTCATTAATTGGGGCTTAGATATGTCAATAATTATTAGATCAATCAGTTTTTTAATCTGTCAATAATTGGTGTATCCGGATAATCTATTTAATTATTTAAAATTAATTAGTAAATATCACAGATTATCATTTTAAAAAAATAAATTGATTAGTAAAAACATTACTTGAGACATTACCACAAATAAAATTCAACGATATTAACATTTTATTGCTTAAAAAAATGAAATCATAACTTTGTGTCTTATAGTGTCAATAATTGGGGCTTTTACCTTATTATTTATTACAGTTTACTTTTTTCCGTGTTAAAAAAAAATGAGTACTGCTTATTTGTGGTATTGAAATTACTATTACTTTTTTTAACTTTCTCTACTAATAAACTTTCGAGTTTGAAACAGTGTAATAAATTTATCATATGTGTGTTTATATTACCCTACGCCCATATACTTATTGCTACTAACATATAATATTTTAACCAAATTTTTGAACTTTAGTTTTTCATATTCAAAGTTAAAGTGAAAACTTTGAAAATTTTATTGAGAGCATAAAGTAGAAAAATTCTAAGTCCAAAATTGGGCTTAGTTAATGTTTTCAACTGTAAACTTACGAAATTCTATGTTCTATGAAATCGTAAAATTAACCTACTTATGCTCTTAGTACGCTGAAGTACTGCAAATAAGGTGTTCAAAGCGATCCTAGGTTTTGGAGGTTGAAAATATTATTCTAAAACACTAATTTTGGCCTCCATACCCTATTTTCAGTAGATTGAGGGTCAAAATAATATTTTACATTCAGCGGTAGGCACAACATCAAAAGAAAGTAGGCTTTTGAGGCTCGAATTAGTATTTTAATTTTGGCTCGGGTGGTCTTCCTAAACGAACATTTTCTACGTCCAGTAAAGCATTTATAAATTTAAGCGATTCTTTAAAAATTGTTAAAATTTTACCCATGATAATTGCAGAATGTTCACAGATAAATAAAATCGTACGTGATAAAATAAAAATAACTTCTGAAGATTTAAAACATTTAAATTCGTCGAATATTTGTGATGCTTTGGCAAGCTTATCGATAACGCAGGAATTAATTGAAAAATATTTTGAAACGGACGCTTTTATATTGTATAAAAAAATACTTGATGATAAACTAAACAGCGATTCTTGGACATGTAATATTTGTAATGGAAATTTATTAACTAACAGGAGTGTTGAGTGTGATCAATGTATGTATTGGAGCCATTGGAAATGCGTAGAACTTACTAAAGAACCCATTAATGAGTGGTTTTGCCCAATATGTTTAGCTTAAACTAACTATTTTATCTTATTATATTAATATTCACATTTAATTATTCATGTTTGGTTTTTTCAATCTTTTTTTATGATTGTACTCATACATATAATATAACATTAAGGATGATGTAATAGAGCTATAAGAACAATGAAACTGTTTAATTGTTATAAAAGAAGTAATTTAGTCTTGAAAAATTTTGTATGAGAATAAAAATAAAAATTATTGTCTTTATTTTCATTTGTTACTGTATTTAAACTTTCTCATAATGTACTCTTTTTGTTTATCGGCAATAATTCTTTTATTTTTTAGCATATAAATTTATTTTCGTGTAATAGTATCGTTAAAATTATCAGACGATTCATAAAAACTACAATTTATTAATCTGTGCAATTAATCATAATTTCTTCACTGACAAAATCGAATTCTCGTATACTCGGAATAATTTTTGCATACATTTATATTTAAATAATACATATGTGTATAATTATGTATATATGCGTAATTTGGGTGTGAATTTTATTTTTTTTACTGTCATGTATCGTATCTTCAGCCAATACTTTTAATTTACGTTTTGCGTGCCTTAAGCGCCAGAGTTTTTTTAATGAACTGATTAATCTCACTAGATGTTCGACAAAAGAAAGTAGAGCTTCATCATAACCCAAGCCTTCCTACTTCTAATAAATGTGTACGTAGCTATCGTAAAAAAAAAAAAATCAGATACATTGTGTTTCGTTGCTGCCAATTAAAACAAAAAAAAACAAGAGAAAATTATTTTTTTCTACTCCGAATTGTATAACCAATAACAGTGAATGTAAGTACATGTAAAAATTTTTCCTAGGATATCTTTTATGTTCAATATTAAAACATATACTGGTTTTGTTGACTTGATTTTACGATCATTCTTATTATACTAATGAAATTATATTATATCTTATTGACAATTATAGTTTGTTTATTAATTTAATACTACGACATACTTTTCATATAGATGGCTGATGGCAAAAGTCCGCAAGATATGTTTAAAGGAAAAAAATTTAGTAACTATAATGAATTGAAATTATTTATGGATAATTATCAAATTGAGACTAAAACAGTTTATATTATACGAGATAGTGGGCAATTGGAAGACGTTCCCAACACTACTAAAGAAGTAATAGAAACATTTGTATATTGGAAAATTGTTTATTACTGCAAGTTCTCCGATCGCAATAAACCGTTAAAATCAAAGGAGCGTAAAACAAGGTAAAATAAAAATACTCAATTTTTACTATGATAATTATTGTAATAATTACAAGTTTTTAACTAATAATTTATTTTGATTTAACAGTACTTATCAACTTCATTATCCATCCCGTATTCGTATTAAGTTAATAGATTCGCAGTACTTTGAAGTAACATCTTGTCAATTGAGCCATAAAAATCACGATGAATCAGTAGTAAGTATTATTTTATGACACTAAAGTTGACAGATATTAGAAATTTTTTTAGAATTTTTTAACAATTAAATTATTATAAAAAAATTAAATAAAAAAAATTTCACATAATATGAAACTTAAAAAAATTATTGGTGAAAATTTTTAGAAGCATTTTTTTATTGTTATTGATTTGTTACAAAAATTAAAAAAAATTTCAGTTGTCAGCGAACTTCAGTATCATAATATTATTTTTCTTAAATACATCAAAGTTTTTTTTAATTATAATACGATGCATTGTTAATATTCTATAGGAATTTTTTGAATTTATTCCTGAGAATAGAAGACTTAAGCCTGCTCAGATGAAAGAAGTGGCCAAATCTATAAATCTCGATGCTAATTTCAAAAAACTCCAAAATGATATTGAAAAAGAATACGGAAAAAAAGTTAGTCTTAAGCAGCTCCATAACATACGTACCAAAATGAGAAAGGATATTGAAAATTCTGGAAACTTACAGCCACTAGTTGAGAGGCTTCGTAATAAATACAGTAAGAAAATAATTTATTACATTCTATAATAAGAATAATAAAATCATAGCACGACCCATGAGAATACTTTGATTTAGCTAAAAGTTTTCTATTCTTTCTTAGCCTATAAATAACGTTTTTTAGAATTTTTATTTAATCAAAAAAAGTTATGAATTTTTATGATCCTGAAATCAACAGATATCTTACATTTTTTGAAATTTTTTTTAACTAATCAACTGCGATAAAAAAAATTTTTTTGAAAATTCCCATTTACAATTGTTTTTAATTTCTACATATGATATTTTTGTACTAAATTTTTTTCATAATAACTTAATTGTTATAAATATTAAAAAAATTTAAGATATCTGTTAATTTCAGTATCATGAATTTTTGAAAGAAAGGTTTTTTTTCCAAAAAGATATAAATAATTTTTTCAAAATTTAACTTATCGAAACTTTTTTAAAAATTTTCGTTTTTAAATATGCTTTTTAAAATCAAATACAAAAAAAAATCATCCGAACCTATTTTCGTCGTTATTATTTAGAATTTTTTTTTAATTGAAAGAAGACAATTTTTGAATTTTAGCTTATTTCTGATAACGCAACTCTAAAAACTTCTCTAAGTCTTCAAAAAACCTAAATAATTTTTTATTAATTAATTTAAATTAATAAAATTAATTTATTATTATTGTTATAATTATGATTGGCGTCGGGTAGCGAAATTGTTCCATGATTTATTATTGTGTATAAAATATATAAATAATTTTTTAATCAAATTAAACATTATCAATGTTTTTCTTTTTAATTTTTTTGGATTATAGTAGAATTTAAGCTAATATCTAAGTTACTTGTTTCTTACGATGTATGGTTACAGAGGATGTAATCTCATGATTTTACAAATAAATAAATAAATAAATAAATAAATATTTTGCAAAAGTAAAAATAATAATAAATTATCTAATTATATTGACTGATAGTGCATGCAAGTATCTTTAAACCCATATCAACTATCTGAACAATAAGTTTGTGG
The DNA here is from genome assembly GCF_020080835.1 of Cotesia glomerata. Classification (NCBI taxonomy): domain Eukaryota; kingdom Metazoa; phylum Arthropoda; class Insecta; order Hymenoptera; family Braconidae; genus Cotesia; species Cotesia glomerata. Next base: position 12,473,118 of record NC_058163.1, read on the forward strand.
TTTCTTTTAAAAAAGACTGCAAATATATCCCGAGTTTTTCGTATAAATATATATGATTATTAAAAAAAAAAATCGCACGTATATTATTATGAGATTCAACTCAAGATCTTGACTAAATTCTAAAGTTGTTTGTTGAATAATTTTGACTCTTCTGTTGGGGTTGATGTTTGCTGACAAAAAAATGATAATTTTAAGAAAGTTTTCGATTTTACTAAAATATACCAATTGTTTTCAGAAGCAGACGTTAGTGTTTACAATACTGCGGATGGACTGTGCAAAGGCATATATTTCTCTACGAAAGAAATGCGAGACGACTTTCGACGATGGCCGTCAATCGTGATGATCGACGGCACCTACAAGTTAACTGATCGTGATTTAACTTTAATGCTTATGGTTGTGGAAGATTCGAAAGGCCGAGGCCAAGTCGTTAGTTTTGGATTATTGGGGACTGAAGAAAAAGATACTCTTCAATGGATGCTGCAGTCCTTCAAAAATGAACACGGAATACATTGTAATAAAATCGAAAGTTTCTTAACTGATAAGGATTTAACCGAACGACGAGTATTGCATGGAATATTTCCGGGTGTTCCGACTTATATTTGCCGATATCATGTTTTAAAAATCTTTAAGAAAACTGTAAAAAGCACTTCAATGAATTTGAGTCAAGAAGAACAGAAAAACGCTCTAACTATACTACAAGAATTGTGTTACGCTACTTCCGATGAGCATTATAATAAATTATATAGTCAATTACAAGATACTTGCCCGTCTCAATTGGTTGACTACTACAATGCAAATTGGCACTGTATCCGCGAAGAATGGACAGAATACAATATGGCAAAACATAATTTAGGAAATTTTTGTAATAATCGGACTGAGTCGCTTAATGCAAAGGTGAAAGCAGTTGCAAAAAAATATTCTCCGGTATTGATATTGGCTGATGATTTATTTGAATGGTATTATTCTCATAAGAAAGAGAGCGATGGCAGAACAGCTTATCAATTCTTGAAGAAAAAAAATACCAATTTTGATGAAAATAGCTGCGAGCAAAAATATATTAATTGTCTGACTAGCTTTGCATCGGATAAAGTTATTCAGGCAATAGATAAAATCAATGAAGTTAATTTATTTTATTGTGATAATGATACAAAAGAATGCACAATACCTTCAGGGGAAAATTTTCTTTCAGCAACTCCTCAATTTTGCGAATGTAATCAGTGGGTATCAGAACGGTTACCATGCAAACATATGTTTGCCGCAAGAAAATATTTTAAAATGCCATTTTGCGACGAAACATTAATTGTAGAAAGATGGCGTAAGAGTTATTTGTTAAAGACGTGGAAATCAACTAATATAGAAAGTGTCAATAATAATAATAATAATGATGACAGTGCAGTTCTTAATTATAATCGTGCATTGGACGTTAATGATGAATCAGAAATTGAAGATGCTGATGATAATTTTGAAACTGAAGAAGATAACGAAAATAGAAATAATACTAAGACCAGGACAAAAAAAGTATATAAAAAGAGAAGTGTTATGAAGAAAAGGCCGTTAACAGTAGCTCAGAAAAGAAAAAAACTTGAAGAACCTTGTAAAAAATTATTAAATTTTGCCAGCTTGGCCTGTGGGGAAAATTTTGAGAAACGTTTACAAGAAATAATTTTGATGGGTAATTTGTATGCTAGTGCGACCGAAGTGAGAGTTGTACCAATTAAACAAATGGAAGATATAATGGTAAACAATTTTCAAGACTTGTCTTTGGATAGTGGAAATAGACAAACATCAAAAAAATCTGTACAGCAAGTTACAATGTCACCGAAAATTGTCATCAGAGGACGTCCGAGTGGATATTTAAAAACGACAGTTACCTATAAAACAAAAAGACATTAACAATATCTGATTGAGTCTAATCCAGCAACAGCATCGAATTTCATTAAACTTCATCTTAATCGTAAATAAGCTATTAACAATCGTCTCCTCAACAATCACCTATTTCGTACTAACAGCCGTCTCCAAAGCTAACGCCTACAAGTTAATCTCAAGTTTCTCCACGACCTTCGTGTTACTCACTACCGTCTCCACAAACTCCGCTAAATTATTCTTAACTATCACCGCAAACTTCACCAAAATTCATTCTTTCGTTAATTTAAAATTCGTTTTTTTTTTTTTTTTTTATAATTATAATTATCTGTTGTTCTATTAAGATCATTGAGAATTTTGAAAACCGCTCCGAGTTTGAAGTATTTTTCCATAATTGTGTTCATTAAAAAAATTAAATATTACTAATAAATGTACAAAAATACGATACAGTTATAATAGATAAAGCTAAGAATTGCCTGACTGTAAAACGATTACAATTATTTTTGTATTATTTTCCGTATCGTTACAAAAATATCATAAATTTTGGACATGATGATTCTCCTGCATCATTAGTATCTAAGATTACTGCTTAAAGAATCTTAAACAAATGAAAGTTGAATGGGCTCGATCAAGTTTACTAATTTCTTCGCTGAACTGAGCTTAGATTAATTAATATACATTGCATTGTTTTCTTATAGATATTCTTTAGAGAGAATGTAGTCACTTGTAGTTTTTGGTACAAGATCTGCTTAGATCTGCCCAGAGCTTTGTAAACTTGAACGAGCCCAATTTCTATGGATACATATTGACTGTACACAAACATCAGACTTACTAGCAATAATATATTTATGGTAGTTTAAATCAATTTTCTTACAACATGATAACCTAGCTGTCGAAGCGAAAGAACACTTAAAATTTTTTACTTCTGTTCCCCCTACTTAGTAGTTATTTCATACAGCTCTGTATAATCTTATAGCTGAGCAAATTGTGCAGTGGGGATAAAAAATTTTTTTCTTTTATTGTCATTCGACTCCGTAGTTATTATTAACATTATAATTGATTAACGATTAAGCAGACATGACGAATTTTAACATCTCCATTCTTCGTTAAAACTAGAAAATTCAATTAAAAGGTATAGGTATATGGAACGGAAAACATTGGGGATAAAAAGATCAAATATTATTAAAATGATTGATTTACGGAGTTTTAATGTTTGTATTGAAGAGAAGCAAAAACTGATAACTCAATTAAAATATCTAAATAATCATTATAAGTGTGGGCTTGGGCCTGCTTCTAAACATCTCAATCAACTAGACAGTGAATCAATGGGTACTTAATAGTTAGGTAATTATTATTTATTTATTAAGAAATAATACTTTATAACAGTATGAGTTAAAATAAAAAATAATTTATTTTGGTTATTACGTTACTAAATTTTTCTAAAAAATTATTTTCTCTTGTTAATAAGAAATTATATTCATTCATGAATGATGTTTTTTTTGCAACACTTACAATCATAGTTGTGATTATTTTATCGAAGTTTAGGTACATAAGAGATTGAAAAAATTAGTGATCTCTGACGCTAACGTCAGCCATAATAATCACCCGGCACTCTATCACATATGTTTCATAGACATTTCTTATTTAGTAGGAATATTTTTAATTTATTATAATTAATATACGTCCTTATTTTTAGAAATTGCAGCATATTTTATCTGAATACAAAAAGGTATTGCCAAAAACTAAACATCGATCCATCCGAATGTTGTCAATGGTAGCCAAAAAAAATTAGTTAGTTATCATTTAGCCAATACTGAAAATATATTTACTGAAAGCACAAAGATCTACGAAACTTCAAAGAGAAGCAAAATAATTGACCTGGTGATAGTTAGCAATCTTTTGTCAACTTTCTACGATATGATGACAGTAAATTTATATTTTTTGAAGAGCATTCTGGTAAACAGACACACATCTTTCAATAAGTAATTTTATAATAAACTTTCTATCTCAGATTAAGATGAGGAGTTAATTATGAAAAATTGAAGTTTGAATTTTTCGATTAATAAATAATCATTAAAAAACATTTATACATAACTTTAAGATGAATAGAACTCCCGTGACATTAAAGTTTTCGGAGATAGAGGGGTATTATAATTGTAATAAATATAATTATCGACTATTGAAGATCTAATGGTGATCTACTCTTGTACAATTTACTGTTTAATATTTTTTATTTCATAAAAATTAATTAAAAGATATTATTAAATGACCTTAAGATAAAAAAGAGCTCCTGTATAAGACTGTAAGGTCGCTTTACTGGCCACTGCGCTGAAAAAAGTTGCCTCATTCAAGCTACGTCCAGCAGAAAAATAATATACACACCTCGGCCATTAAAAAGTAAAGTTTCAGACCACATGTTTATCAGCCTCGGCTAACAATCACCTGTGATCTGAGACTTTTCTTATTTTACTGGCCTAGGTATGTAATATACTATTTTATCATTTTTTCTTTCTATTTGGCTACAAAATGTAAACTTTTTAATTTTGTTGAACCTTTTTTAGCTTCCCGCGAAGAAGATTGAAAATTTTCAAAAATCGGGAAGTTATTGAGCGTGTTCAGCCGAATGAAATCCTGAGTAAACTTAGTAAGATATTGATAGTATAGTAGATAGATATATGTATAGAAAAATATATGGCGAGGCTTTCGCCTACCTCTGAAGACACCGTTTCCTGGGCTCAAAAGAGCTATACACGCACGTATATTTGTCCTACCCTCACCATAACGAGAGGACAGCCAAGTTCGCGGACAAGGAAAAACCGCTACTCTCTTGTGTTAATACACATTCATTGAACAGCTGCAAGAGTTGCGTACAATTGTAAATGTGTGCAACTCTCATCGACTCCTCTGGCAACTCATTCCCTGTGGGCACATCGAGATGTACCCACAGAATATGAGCAGTATCCAGCAGGGACCCCGGGGAGGCGGAGTCGATTGAAGACCATGTTGTTTGTTTACAACAAATGTGTTGTGTGTAAAATATGATTCTACGTATAAGTGTTTGCGTGTGTAGGGTGTGTCGGAAATTTGTGAACCATTTGAATCGTACGCAACAAGCCAAATACTTTTAAAACCTTAACAACGAGCTGCAACTCAAAACTAGCTGGCAGGCGCTCTCTCCACGGTCCGCGCCTTTTCCGGTACCTAAGTCTATAACTTTACTGAGGCTCTCTCATTGGTTAAACCGTCCCCTCCACCGTCACCTCGAACGAGCCATCTCATTGGCGCTCACATTATTCCCCCACTACCCGCAACGACAGTATATCAGTAGCAGCTCAGCGGGCCTCGAGGTAGTTCTTTTTGTGCCTTCGACAACAGTTCCAGCGACTAGCAACGAGACTTCAGCAAGCGTGCAAGGCTTGCAAGTATAGTGAAATACGGAAAAGCAAGCGAGCAAGGCTTGCTTATTCCTATCAGCCGAGTACAGTTACTTAATACGGACCATCTCATCAGCCCGAGTCAGTCTCAAGGGCTTAATCAACCATTTCGGAGACCAGCAGCAAGCGCGCAAGGCTTGCCTCTACAGTGAACAATGGAATAGCAAGCGCGCAAGGCTTGACTATTCCCAACGACTTCTCAAATAGTTACGGACCATCTCAATAGTCAAGAGCATTGTTAGACCAGCTGTAAGCGTGCAAGGCTTACCGAACACATCTCGTTAGACAACAGGCGTGCAAAGCTTGTTGTCCGCGATCAGTATTTTTAACTAATTCAGCTCTACTAAGAGCTCTTGAAAATAAACAAATAGTTCTTATTTGTTTATTTTACACTTAGCTATAATTGTCATCTCGACAAAGCTCAGTCCAACTCGCAGTCTCATCTCAACCAAAGGCCTTTCTCAAGGCCGCCAAACAGTTCAATTATGTAAGAGCTCTTTTCAGAGTTAAGGAAAGTTCCAGTCAGAGTCCTCTCGAGTAGACAACACCAGGGTGCCCGGGCACTTGTGTTGTTTGTGGTCATTTTCCCTAACTTATTCTACGGCAGTCATCCAAAGCTTTATACTGTCCTCACAATTGTGCGGAGCATATCGCTTGAGCCTAGGCGCTCCGACTCTACCTGGGTGGATGTCTGTTGAGTTTCGTCCCTAGTCGCGTTTTCGTTAGCTAGTTGGGTTTGGCGTTTGAAACATATTACTACTTTACTGAAACCTTTTAAAAGCTTGAAGTTACTTTGGGATGTGGCAATCGCACGCGTAACACTCGCCCACTCCGCGTTCCCACCCCATATGTCCTTGAGCACCTCGCGTTGAGGCTCGTACTCATGGCATTCAAGCATTAAGTGCTCAACGTTGTCGACCCTTTCTCCTAGCCCATTCTCCCTACTCTCGTCGCAGAATCTACTATCCGTATGTTCGCACTTGAATTAGTATTCTTTAAAGTAACCGTGGCCGGTTAGGATTTGGGTCAGCCAGAAGTTAGGGCTGATCCATTTGTTTGTTAGACGCTCTGCTACGTCTGGGAAGAAGACTTTAGTTTCGCGGCCGTTCTCTGATACATCCCATTGTTCTTACCACCGACGTATGGTTTCAGTTCTAAGGGTTACAAGGCGATCCTCCGCATCTGGCTGCACGGTGACGTTTCCAAGGGTAGCCTGTTTGCCAATACGGAAGTTGTATCGCGCGCACCGTTCGTCTATTACGAGCTGAATGGGCACTGCACCCGCGACTACGCAAATCCCGTCAAGCAAAACTGTCCTGTAGATAGTAGTTGTTGTTATTAGCGCCTGACGCTGAAGTGCTCGAAGATGTCTCTGGGTATCGCAATCCCCATTCTGCTCGCGCAATACGCCGCATGCACCCAAATACCCTACTTAGTTTTGCGCACCTTGTTTTAATGTGATTTTTCACTTTGAGGCCCTCGTCGAAGTGTACCCCTAAGTATCTAACGCTTGATTTGAATTTGACTTTTGAGTCTCCTATCATTATTTTTGGCGGTTTATTATCGTACTTGGGCTTCCTGTGTCGTACTTTTGCTTTGTAGGGGTACGGGCTCTTTTTGTCCTTACGTGGACCGCGATGTACAAATTCGTTCTTGAGGAAGATAGATATATGTATAGTAGGGAATGCTTTGACTATACTTAGGCTAACTAAGTTCACTGAGTACTTAGTTCGGCTGAACACGCTCATCGGTTTTACCTCGTTTTTCAAAAATCGAGTTTTCATCAGATATTGACGTTTTAAGGTCACAGGAAGCTTCCCTGACTACCCCCGCGATGTTGTCATTATGTGTGTGTGTGTGTTTTTAGAGAAGCGAAAAAAATCTTCCAAAGACACCACTATCAGTGAAAGATGATGGTCGGTAGTGTGGGATTTTTATTCACTGAAAAAAACTCCTCTCTCCTTCCCCGTAGATTGTACGGAGATGACTGGATCGGAACCGCGTTAGCATTACTTCAATCCAGTCCATGTTGCGTCTCACGACGCCTACTCCTGGTTACTGGTCCCTTTCTGCGGTTTTTTCTTTTAGAAGACACTGCGCGTAGGCTGCGACTGCTGAGCAGTTATCTTCTTTTCTGAGTATGCAGGCTATCAAGCTCTCGGGGGAGAGTGTGGTGCCTATCATTTCTCCGGTGCTGCTTCTGGAGTCCTTTCACTGTACACACTCAAAGAAAGTGTGTTTGGCGTCGTCGATTTGGTCCGGGCAGTATTTGCACGTCGGCATACGGTACAGCCCCATCTTAAAGAGATAGGCGTTAAACTATCCATGTCCTGTCAATAACTGCGTGAGGAAGGAGTCCGTGTTCCCGTGTTTCCGAGAAAGCCAGACGTTGATGTTTGGAATCAGGCGCGCCATATATCTGCCCGTCCATCTCCCGATGTCTATCGGTCCTGCCACTCTTGCTGCGTTTCCGCCTTTATCCTCGTTCTTGCACCCTTCATGTTTTTGTCACTGCTTTTAGTGTCATAGAGTTTTGGTTTCTCGAACGCTAGTAGGTCGATGGACGCGGCTCTCTCGATGACTAATACAGCCGCTTCGGAAACTGCGCGGTAGGCACAATCAACCCTGAGAGCGCCTCGCCGCTGCACTGCTGCCATTTTTTGCCAGTAGGTCTTCTGTTTCAATATGTCCGCCCATATCTCCGCTTCATAAAGCAGTACCGAATGGACTGCTTCCAAAAGGACTCTTCTTTTTTTGGTTCTTGATCCCATAGTGTTGGTCATAATTCTTGCTAGGCTAGACACTGCCTTGCTGGTTTTCCTGCATGCACTGTCAAGATATTTGCGGAAAGATAGTTTTTCGTCTATCATTATCCCTAGATAACGTAGCGCCCTTGTTGACGTCAGTGTTGTTCCTCCCGTGTCCACAGCGAATGGTTTTGGGAACCATTTCTGACGTGTCAGAACAACTATCTCGGTTTTGCGATTGGCGAGTTTCAGGTGGTGCTTATCAAGTCAAGTCTCGACGGAGAGAAGACATACTTTACGAGCTTTAAGGCTACCATATCATGCTTGTGTTGCTGACTTAATGACTTTCTCGATCGCTCCAACTGTCGATCGTCCTTTTCGGAAGCTATGTTGGTTAGTGGCAAAGGCTCTAGCATCGTTGATGTCGTTGCGAAGTCTTCTTTGAATGAGCTTCTTGAACAGTTTTCCAGCAGTGTCCAAAATTCAGAGTGGTCTAAACGACGAAGATGTTACGGGCGTTCCCTTACCTTTGTCTAAGAGAACCAATCTCTGCCGCTTTCAGACCATGGGAAAGGTGTCAGTTGCCGAGCATGCATTGTAAGTGTTCAAGAGTATGTCTGGGTATTCCAGGGCTACAGTCTTGATCACGGATGCAGGGATGCTATCAGGGCCAGGTGCCTTTCCTGTCTTGAGAGACTTAGCCGTGTCTTGTAGTTCCTTGATTGTAAAGGGAGTTGCTTCGCCGTTTTTAACGTAGTGTTTCTTCTCCCGCGGCGTGTTTGGGGAAAAGCTCCGCTACAATGCTGTCCATTAGTGCAGGCGACTTCGGTGCTTCTGCTGAAGCCTTTCCAAGTCGTTTAGCGACAATTTGGTAGGCTTTACCCCAGATGTCCTTGTCGAGATGGTTACAGGTCTCTTTCCACAGCCTCGTTTCACTTGCTCTGATGGCTCTGTCTAACGTCTTTTTGGCCTGCTTGTACTCGTTCGAATATAAGTCCTGGTTCGAGGAACGTTTTACAGCTCTCGTGGCGCGGTGACGTAGCTCATGACATTTTTTGCGGAGTTCTGCTATGTCTGTTGAACACCAGTACGCCGGCCTGTAAAAACTCCAATTTTTCAGCCGCAGCATAGAGGTGTTATATGCGGCAGTAATCTCCTTCATCGCATGTAGCACTGCCTTTTCCGTCTCGCTGCAGATTTCCGGAGTTGAATTATTCTGAAGAGTAGACAAGCTCCGTGTAAGTGACGTTCGTAATTCTTCTAGATCAAGCTTCCTGGCGTTCCACTTCCGCTGTTAAAGGATTCGTTGTGGAGCTGGAACAGATACCAGTCCAACGCTGAATATCACATACTGGTGATCACTACCATTGTATTCTTCGGACACAGTCCAGTCTTTAATCGTGTTGACTATCCTTGGAATTGCCAGCGAGATGTCGAGGATGGATTCTTTGTTCCCCGGTCTTCTTAAGGTTGTGGTAGTTCCAGTGTTCAGTACTATAAAGTCAAGTCTTGCTGCCAAGTCTGCTACTTCAATACCTCTGGTATCAGAGAAGTCAGTGAAAGGTAGACGTTCATCAAGTAGATCGTGGGGGTCTTTATCCACACGAAGCCTGCTCCACTTCCGTTGTTGTTGACGGTGACCGTCTTCGAGTTTACTATCCAGATCGCTGCTGTGCTGGACTTATCAGCGAACCATGTTTTACCTTCGATGCTTAAATATTGCTCGCAGATTAAACAGACGTTGATTTTATTTTCAAAGACGCGCTGGCGCAGCAGGTTTTGCGCTAAGGCGCACCTGTTTAGGTTGCCTTGTAGTATGCGTGTCATTTCTGTCCTCTTGTAGCTTCTGCAAGTGCTGTACGAAATGCCTTGCAAGATCCGGTGTCAGAAATATGGCATAAACCATCCTGGGCATCTTTGTCCGGAGTACAAAAGAAGCATTTTGGCTTCTCCGTACAATTCAAGGACTTGTAATTCTCTCCGCGACATTTTTAGCAGCATCTGCTTCTGTCTGGTCCCACACACTGACGTGTTTGGTGTCCAAAACCAAGACGTTTAAAGGAGCAGGTTACTTTTGAAACTGGGCGTGTACGGCAGTTAACCCAACCGATCTTTATACGGGCCTTGCCAAGGGCCTTAATCGCGCTGGCCTCGTCTATCTCACAGAAGGCTGCCCGATTGCTTCGTGGTGTGGGTTTTGTCAGATTTACCCGTTTGATCTCCAGGCTGTTAGTGAATTTACGTTTACGCGCTTCACTGACGTCGCCCTCGGTAGATACCATCCAAGTCGAGGATATCGATCATTGTTATTGGTATTAACGTCTTGACCGTACTAACATTAGCAGTAGCTGACTTTACCACGTCGATAAAAATACTGCTGTCTTTGGTCTTTCGCGCCATTCCGAGAAAAACGCCTCCATGCTTCGTTCGTTTACTTTGGCCTTGATTTCCTTCAAGAGATCCGCATAAGTTTAGCCTTCTACTAGTTGGACAAGCATAGCCTCAGTTCTAATCTTCTTCCTCCTTGGTTTCTTAAAGCCACCCTTGCTTGGCTGGTTTTGGGCTTCAGTAGATTGAGCCGCTGGCTCCTGTTGTGTTTCCTTATTCTTCTTTTGCCGAGTCACTTTGGTCCAGGTATTGTCCCAGGCTGTCTTTTTCTGTGCTAGCTTGTCAATTGCTGAAGAAGGCTGGGCGTGGATAGCTGCCTCTTCTTTTTGTTGTCCTTTCCTTGCTGTGGTGGTCTCTCAGGAGTGACCAAAAGTGGCTGTGATTTTGTGGTTATCCATGGATATGTTTAAGTGGTTGTCACCGACGTCGTTGGTGATTTATTAGCCAGCCTATACGTCGTACCAATTTTCTGATTTCATGATGGAGATTTTTTTGTCCTTAATGAAATCAACTAACTCTTTGATCTTGCTACCAAGCCGCTCCATTGGCGATTGTTGGCCGGTAACGGCCGGTAGAAAACTAATCCTTTCTCGAAAAGCATAAATAGTGACGGGAGCAATAGCCTTTCTACTTTTTGGAGGAACGTTTGTTGTCTACTTCCATCTGAGCTGTTTTCTTACTTCCTGTAGTATTACTAGACTACAGAGCCATGGGGTCCACCCCGCTGTCTAAACGGTCGCTTGATGACGACGAGTTCAAGCCCATTTGCACGCTTTCCCTCGCTGGCACTGAGGTATCCATCCCCTGTGCGGTAGACGATGTTTGAAATTGTTCTGACATTTTCATATCGTAGTTTGTGTTGATCATTTGGCACTACCTAGAGAGCATGTGTAGGGTGTAAAAGCAGAACCTACGGACGCAAACAACGCTCCCCCCCCCCCGCAGGTGTGTGTGTGTGTATGTATGTATGTGACCCTCTTATTACTTTTGAATGGCTTGACCGATTTTTCCGCGGCTAGCGCCATTCGAACAGGCTTGACCGAACTTAGATTTTGAATATACTTTGGACCGATTCGAACCGGTAGATTTTGAGAAATCTCAAAAAAACTACAAATCAAAATTTTTTAAAATGTGGTTTTTTGGATAACTTTTGCTCTACAGATCGATTGTAAAAACTAATCAGCTCTTAACATCAAAAAACCACGTCGATCGCTGCCAGCCCGGTCGAAATCGGTTGATTCGTTCGTGAGTTATCGTTGTCGAAAGAAAACCGAAAAAAGTGTTTTTTCGGAATCACTCCGTAATTCCTAGTTCGATCAATTCATACTCAAAGATTCTTTATAAGGCTTCAAAAACTGCGTCGAATGCTGCCAACCGCGTGAAAATCGGTTCATTCATTCAAAAGTTATTGCAGTTTGAAAATTCAAAAAGTTGTGTTTTATTAAACTACTATTAGAGTTTTGAGCTCGAAGAGCACAAAATGACACAAAAATCATATTTTGAGCTTGAAGAGCTCAAAAACCTAATGTGTAATTTTGAGCGTTCAAGTACAGCATAATCATATATAATCATGAATAGTGATCTATATATGATTGGATTTGAATATTGGCCAGGTCTAATTTTATATAATCATATATAACTATTTAAGATTATATATAACTAAATATAGAAATATACTTATGTATAACAATATTTAATTTTACATAAGCCTATACATAATTAGATCTGATCATACTATGCTGTTATAACCCCATATATACTCATATATGAGTCTACATATGATCAGATCTGATTATGTGTGAGTTGTGTGAGTCTGTATATAATTAGATATGATCATACTTGGCTGTTATAACCCCATATATAATCATGTATGTCTATATATGATCAGATCTGATAATATATGGGTCTATATAATTAGATCTGATGTTATATATATTATATAATCCCATGTATGATTGTATGTATGATTATATATTAATTAGCCTCATGTTAATGATATTAATTTTATTTATAATTACTAATTGTAATTTGTTGAATGATACGTACTATTTAAGCTGTAATTATTGATTATAATTAATCTATGTGAGTTTTTTTCAAATATTAATCATAAAAAAATTTTCCGTGCCCCTGAGATAGATCAATTATAACCCGGACACGGGAATCTAAAATTAAAAAAAAAAGTCTAGTAATTTTTCTGGCGCATTTAATAAAAAAAATCACCCGTGCGCATGTCAGAAAGCACGGGAGCATGGGATGGTCAGATTTCAGACGGTTTGGTAATTTACCCGTGCGCATGCGCGAAAATGATGAAAAATGACCATTTTTTCCCGTGCCCCGTGCGAGCCCGGGATGTCCCTATAGCCACACTCTCTATTTACGAATAAACACACATACAAATCTTGTTAAATGAGCACAACACGATTACGAGCATTTGTGTTGGTCTATTTACGAGTAAAAACACATACAAATCTTGTTAAATGAGCACGATACGATTACGAGCATTTGTGTTGGTCTATTTACGAGTAAACACACATACAAATCTTGTTAAATGAGCACAACACGATTACAAGCATTTGTGTTGGTCTATTTACGAGTAAACACACATACAAATCTTGTTAAATGAGCACGATACGATTACGAGCATTTGTGTTGGTCTATTTACGAGTAAACACACATACAAATCTTGTTAAATGAGCACGACACGATTACAAGCATTTGTGTTGGGATCAGTTGTCGCGGTATCAGTTGTCGTGTTATAAAATGTCCGGGATCAATTGTCATTGAACCGTAAGTTCATTTGTCTATGGGATCATTTGACTCTGGTATCAATATTCATGGTATTAGTTGTCGCGGTATCAGTTGTCGTGTTATAAAATGTCCGGGATCAATTGTCATGGAACCATAAATCTATATATGTTCAGATCTGATAATATATAGGTCTAGAATGGGGCATTCCATGCCAAATCACTGAGTTTTGGGCCCGACCCCCTTCAATTTTGGTGACAATTTTTTATCTTTTTCTACCCTATGATAGAGGGTTTTCAGAATTTTTCAGCCACTCCAAAAAAAGTTATGAATTTTTCAAAAAAATGGCTCTTTTTTTCAAATAGCTGTAACTTTTTTAGAAATTGACCTTTTATACCGTTTTTTTTTTCAAAATGTTTGTTTTTAAACGTAGTTCCTAAAAAATAAAAAAAAATACAAAAAAAATCCCAGATGTCTCTATATTCGGTATAATGAGATATTTTAGTTTTCTTATTAAAATCGTAATTTTCTCAAGGTTTGAAACCTTCGATTCTCAATTTTTTTGTCTCAAAAAAAAACTTCAATCTATACTGAATTTAACCCCGCCATACCGATTTTGTGACAGCTTTTTCTCCTTATTTTTTTTCGATTAAAAAAAAAAAGTTCAAATTTGGCTTAATTTTCGTCACTTTGCTCTAAAAATTTTTTCGATTGTTCCTGAAACCTCAGAAGTCGAATAAAATTACATTATAGCAAGCATAGAGTGTATTTTCAAGGATTAAATTATTATTTTTTAAGTTTGGTTTTTCCCGCGTCATGGTGGCTTCGAAAATAGAAATTCCTAACTAAGAAATTTTTTACCAACTGTTCATATTGTCTATTTGCTTAAAAAAATTTATTATCGATAATGGAGATTACTTTTAATTTTTCTAAATCTAATTAAGGTTATGTCAGTTAAATGACATTAGTGTTTGCATTGTAACTAATAAATAACTTTTCTTGTCTTACGTGTAATAACTATAAGAGACCACTTAACAGTAGATAACAAATATTTTAAATTTACTTTTCACTTGCAAATAATCACAATGCCGAAATTCTTCGACCGCTGCTGTAATCCATTTAATCTTGATAAACATCTTAAGAAGTCATCTTTACGAAATCTTCCTAAATATTTGGCTGTTCACTTCCATTTATCTACTAATGACCGTGTGTATATACATGAATATTTGTTGTCATCATTACTAATGACCGTGTGTATATATACAAATATAAATAATGCTGTGAAGCGGGAAAGAATAGGAGTTACGGTAATTATTACATGAAGCGTTCCAGATTCACGTAACAGGATATTGGTAGGAAAGGATTGAGAAAGGAATGTGGAGAGGATCATCTTAATGTGAGTTTATAGAATATGCGAGAAAAAAAATTATTAGATAGCTCGGACTGTGATTCGAACCCAGAACCTTCCGAAGACATGTCGGCTACTCTACCTTTTGAGCTATCCGGTCTATACTAAATTTCCTTTCGCTAATTCTATATACATTAAGCCACACCGTCCATCTTAAGGCAAGCATTTTTACAAATATAAATAATGCTGTAAAGCGGGAAAGAATAGGAGTTACGGTAATTATTACATGAAGCGTTCCACATTCACGTAACAGGATATTGGTAGGAAAGGATTGAGAAAGGAATGTGGAGAGGATCATCTTAATGTAAGTTTATAGAATATGCGAGAAAAAAAATTATTAGATAGCTCGGACTGGGATTCGAACCCAGATATAATACTGAGAATTTGCCAGAAGATACTGATGATGAATCAAATGCAAGCTTCGAAACTGATGATAATGTTCATAACGAAATAATTTCTGTTGAAGAATCACCAGATACTTTTGCGTCAAGTATTCATCTTAAATATTTTATTTATTTCAGTTCATAATTTTTATTTCGTTGATTTTTTTTTAATTTTTCTAGCGCCATCATCAAGCGGCCAAGAATTACTTGTTCAACAAAGCAGTTCATCACTGTCTGCGATGAGTCTCAGTACTACTCTTCCGAATATAAATGATGCGTCAGCATTATTAAATCAATCTCCAGTTGCTGCCAAAAGAAGAACCTCTGAAACGTACTTAGACGATAAAGTTAATCGTGTCTCTCAAAGTTTGCGAAAGGCAGTGGGAGTAAAAAATTATATAAATCCTGAATTCAGCTATTCGGACGCTGATGAAATCATAAACAGTTTGAGAGATAAGTTTAACGATGATACTACGAGTAGATCCACACGCGTCCAAATTTTAACTCTACTACCATCAAGTTAGAGTGTCCATAAAGTTATGGAAGTGATGGGTTCAAATGAACATATGGTGCGACTAGCGAAAAATCTTGTTGCTGCTGATGAAATATTATCAGTACCCTAAAAAAAAATTGGTAAGATATGAAACCGCAACTCAATAAGCTTTTAAATCAGTTACACACATGAATTCTTCGATGCTTTCGAATTTTTAGGGCGTGAATTATCTTCAGAAGTAGTTTAAACTGTTACAAATTTCTATAATGACGATGAAATGAGTAGTATGATGCCAGGAAAAAAAGATTTTATTTCAGTACGTTACGCTAATGGTACTAAAGATCAACGTCAGAAACGCCTAGTTCTCTGTAACTTAAAAAAAATGCACAAAATTTTTAACTCAAGATATCCAGAGATCAAAAGTGGATTCTCATCTTTTACATCTTTACGTCCAAAGCACTGTATTTTAGCTGGTGGATGTGGCACTCATACAGTCTGTGTTTGCGCTATTCATCAAAATATTAAATTGATGATCTTAGGTAAGTTAAAAAAAATAAAGAAAAACAAATTTAACGGCATTGATTTTACTTATATTATTAACGAAAGTTATCATTAAGAACATTTGAATGTCTATATTATTTATTTGTATAAATAACATATCTATATTATTTATTTGTATCTTCAACAGGCAGCAATTTTGTACAGTTAACTGAGGAGTCGGATTTATCATTAAAAACCTACAATGATTGTTTGAGTGCTATTGTATGTCAAATATCAACAGCTCAGTGTTTTCTTAATAATTGTTCTGATTGTCCAGGTGTCGAAAACATAAAAAAACACCTTTTAACTCAGATGGAAAATAATGAAATTGATGAAATTAATTATAAACAATGGGTGGCTACTCCACGAGTAACCCTCGAAACGACAACGAAGAACGTCGATGATTTTGGTGAAAAATTAAAGGCTCTTTTACCACACAACTTTATTGCAAAAGAGCAAGCAGCATACTTAAGACAACTGAAAAAATCTTTAAATGAAAACGAATTTATAGTTATTGTTGATTTCGCCGGAAATTATTCTTTTATTGTTCAAGATGCTGCGCTAGGATTTCACTGGAATAACAACCAGGCGACGGTTTACACAATTGTTATATATTACAAAAAAAAATAATGAACTTACTTATCAGAGTATGGCCATAATTTCTGATTGCTTAAATCATGATGCAATTGCTGTTCATCTTTACTCTGGGGTTATTATCGATTTCATAAAATCTTTATCATCTGGTCCATAAAATTTTAACTTCCCGCTAAGAAAATCTAAAAAAATCTAAGAAAAGATTTTCTAAAATCGGGAAGTTATTGTTTTCACCCCGTTTTGAAAAAATTCAGTTTTCATCAGATCTCGACGTTTGAAAGTCACAGGAAGCTTCCCTGACTATCCCCGCGAGGTTGTCACTAGGTCTGTATGTATGTATGTGTGTGTGTGTATGTGTGTGTGTGTGTGTGTGTGTGTGTGTGTGTGTGCGTGTGTGTGTGTGTGTGTGTGTGTGGGTGTGTGTGACTATGTGACTCGCTTATAACTTTTGAACGACTGAACCGATCGGAACGTACCAAACGGCGTTCTAAAGAGTTTCCTCAAATTAAGATTTCCTGAGAATTTGAACCGATTCGGACCGATAGATTTTGAGAAATTTTGAAAAATCTCAAAAAAATAAGAAAAAAATCATTTTTGAAAGTGGTTTTTTTGGAATATCTTTTAAACGGCTCTCTCGATCAACTTCAAAAACTAATCCGCCCTTAAGCTTGAAAAACCACGCTGATCGTCGTTAATCCGTTCAAAATCGGTTGATTCGTTCGAGAGATATCGTGAACGAAAGGAAACCGAAAAAAGTGTTTTTTTGACATAACTTCGTCATTTTTTCTCGGATCGTTTTTGATGATATAGAATAAGATATCCTCGATAAAATATTTGGAAACAAGTGTTTTTTTAAATTAACTCCGACATTTTTTGGAATAACTTTTAAACGGCTGCACTGATCGATTTAAAAAACTAATCAGCTATTAGCATGAAAAAATTACGTCGATGGCCGTCAAACCGGTCAAAATTGGTCAATTCGTTCAAGAAATATCGTGAACGAAAGAAAACCAAAAAAAGTGTTTTTTTGTAATTATTCAAAATTTCCTAGTTTTATCAATTCAAACTTAAAGATTCTTCATGAAACTAAAAAAATTGCGTCAAATACTGCCAACCGCGTGAAAATCGGTTGATTCATTTAAAAGTTAGTGTGGTTTGAAAATTAAAAAAATATTGTTCTATGATACTTCTATCAGACTTTTGAGCTTGAAGAGCTCAAAATAACACATAAATTGTATTTTTGAGCTCGATGAGCTCAAAAACGTCATTAGTGCAGTTTTATGCACCTAGGTATGGAATTAGCGGGAAGTTGCACGGATGGCCTTCAGGGTCTACCGTTTTTCTAATTTTTTTTCTCTCTGATGGTGCGCCTCAGCAGTACAAGAATTATAAACATTTTGTTAATTTATCTCATTACAAAGAAGATTTTTAGGCTACTGTAGAATGAAATTTTTTCGCTACGGCACACAGCAAAGGACCGTGTGATGGAATGAGTGGAACCTTAAAACGAATGGCTGCACGCGCTAGTCTTCAGTTGCCACCCCATCTGCAGATCTTATCCCAAGTACAATTATTTGAGTGGTCCTCGAAAAACTTACCGAACATCAATGTTAGATTCTCCAAACTTGAAGAGTATGATGCTATGAAAGAAAAATTAGAGGAATGCTTCAAAAGTACTAAACCGATACCAGCGATACAAAAAATTCATCAAATTACGCCATTATTAGATTCTGTTGTGGAATTTAAGTCCTTTTCATCGTCAAATAAGGCCACACAATATAGTACGATGAAGAAACCGAGAAAACAATCGCTACGCGAAGGAAAATAATTATAATATTAAAATTTTAAACAATGTAAATCACTATACTTGAATAAAATAGTTCAATCCTTGAAAATACACTTTAAGTATGCTATAATGTAATTTTATTCGACTTCTGAGGTTTCAGGAACGATCGAAAAAATTTTCAGAGCCAAGTTACGAAAAATAAGCCAAATTTGAACTTTTTTTTTTTTATTCGAAAAAAAATAAGGAGGAAAAGCTGTCACAAAATCGAAATCGCGGGGTTGAATTTAGTATAAATTGAAGTTTTTTTTGAGACGAAAAAATTGAGAATCTAAGATGTAAAACTTTGAGAAAATTGCGATTTTATTAAAAAAACTAAAATATCTTATATATAGAGATATCTGGGATTTTTTTTGTATTTTTTTCTAGAAACTACGTTCAAAAACAAACATTTTGAAAAAAAAACGGTGTGAAAGGTCAATTTCTAAAAAAGTTACAGGTATTTGAAAAAAAGAGCCGTTTTTTTTAAAAATTCGTAACTTTTTTTGGAGTGGCTGAAAAAATCTGAAAAATTCTGAAAACCCTTTTTCAAAGGGTAGAAAAAGATAAAAAATTTTCAGCAAAACCGAAGGGTGTCGGGCCCAAACCTCGGTGATTTGGCATGGAATTCCCCATATATAATTATATCTGATCAGACTTGCAGTCAGATGTTATCAAAATTTTTTCTTTGAAAAAAAAAAATTTTTTTCATGGTAATCACAAAAAGTGCAAAATGATGTTTACCATTACGTTTCAATAATTCTGAAATAAAGAAATTTTTGCATTTCCTATGGGATAGTTTGGTCTGCTATTGCCTAACAGTAAAATAATTATTTGCTTTACTATTTGAATAAATGTGATGTAATAATAAGATTCGGTAAAATAAATGAATTAAGATTATCAAAATATATTATAAAATGAATTTTCATATTATATTTATTAGAGTGTTTCAAAAAAACACAATATTTTTTTTTTTTTCGAAGAACATTGAAAATTCTTCAGAGTATCCCTAATCAAAGACATTGGGAAAATTTCAGCCTTTAATATTAATATATAGAGGTGTTTGTACTTAATTTTTCCATTTGAATAACAGAAAAAAAGTTTTAACTTTCTCACTAAAAAAATTAAAAATTTTCAAAAATCGGGAAGTTATTGGTTTTACTCCGTTTTTCGAAAATCGAGTTTTCAACGGATGTTGACGTTTTGAGGTCCTAGGAAGCCTCCCCGAATGTGTCCGTGGTCATGTTCGTATGTCTGTATATATGCGTGTGTATGTGTGTGTGTGTGTGTGTATTTTTTTTTTTTTTTTTTTTTACTCATCGCGCTGTTGGTTGAAACGTGGACACACAAAGAAAACATGCTCCGCATCTTCATTGACCCCTGGACAGGACGGGCACTCTGGGGTATCATCGTGCTTAAAGCGGTGAAGATACTTCCGGTAACATCCGTGTCCTGATAACATCTGCGTTAAATAATAGTTGATCTCACCGTGACTCCGGCTGAACCACACATCAATCCGAGGTATGAGACGGTACGTCCACCGACCTTTCTCTGAAGCATTCCAGTCTTATTGCCATCTTGCGATGCTGTGTTGCCGTTCTTCCCTTCTAAGTTCTTCAGGGCTCAGTGTGGTTGACCTTTTTCGTTGATATAGGTTCGGTCTTTCCTCAGCTAGGACTCTGAGAGGCAGAGTACCGGAAATAACACACACTGCTTCCTCTGATATTGTGCGGAAGGCGCTAGCTACTCGTAGAGTACTCAGTCGATATACTGGTCCAGCCTTTCTCCATGATTCTTGCGTCTTTAATGCGTCGGCCCAAATGGATATTCCGTAAGTGAGCACCGATGTGACTACTGATGACAATAATAGCCTCCTGCTCTGTTTTGGGCCTCCGACGTTCGGCATCAGTCGTGCGAGACTAGCCCTCACTACTGACGCTTTGGCACTGACATGTTCCACTTGCTGCTTGAAGTTGTGTCGGGCATCAAGCATCACTCCCAAATATCGGATATAAGGTTGTGATGTGATTTCTTGTTCGCCGACTTTCAGCTTAATGGTCTCTACCACTTTTCTGCTGGTAATAAGTACTGGCTCAGTCTTACGTTGCGCCAGTTGCAGGTTCACTGCGTCCATCCACCGGTTAACGTGCTCTGTGTATGTGTGTGTGTGTGTGTGTGTGTGTGTGTGTGTGTGTGTGTGTGTGTGTGTGTGTGTGTGTGTATGTGTGTATGTGTGTGTGTGTGTGTGTGTGGCTGTAGTAAACCTCTCGTAACTTTTGAACGGCTCGACCGATTTGATCGCGGTTGGTGCCATTCAAAAAGGCTTGACCAAACTTAGATTTTGAATAAAATTTAGACCGATTCGAACCAGTAGATTTTGAGGAATCTATAAAAACTACAAAAAAAAAATTTTTTAAATGTGGTTTTTTTGGAGTAACTTTTAAATGGCTTGACTAAATTTCAAAAACTTATCAGCTCTTAACATAAAAAAACTACGTTGATCGCCGCTAGCCTATTCAAAATGGGTTGATTCGTTCGTGAGTTATCGTTGTCGAAAATAACCAAAACAAAAGGTTTTTTCGAAATCACATCAAAATTCTTACTTCGATAGATTGAAACTTAAAGATTCTTTATGAAGCCTGAAAAACTGCGTCGAATACCGCCAACTACGTGAAAATCGATTCATTCATTCAAAAGTTATTGCAGTTTTAAAATTTAAGAAATCGTGTTTTATTAAACTTTTACCAGATTTTTGAGCTAAGAAAGCTGAAAATGACACAAAAATTATATTTTTGATCTTGAAGAGCTCAAAAATGTAGTAAGTGCAATTTTGAGCGCGTAAATATGAAATTAGCGGGAAGTTGCAGGGATTGCCTTTAGGGTCAACCGTGTTTCTAATTTTTTTTACTTTTGAATTTTGCTAGTTGGCAACGAAGCATGTTATAGCTATGACCGATACATATTTTTGTAGGAAGTTTAACAATCTACCAAAATTGTGCAATTGTATATATATGTGTACGAAGAACCATTTCGGAGTTATCAAGCCTCAAACATTGCACTGTTTAAAAAAAAATTAGGAAAACCGTTGACCCTGAAGGTCATCCCTGCAACTTCCCGCTACTTTCGTAATTAAGCGCTCAAAATTGCAATTATTACGTTTTTGAGCTCTTCGGGCTCATAAATATAATTTTCGTGTAGTTTTGAGCTCTCCGAGCTCAAAATCCTGATAGAAGTTTAATAAAACACTAGTTTTTGAATTTTCAAACCGCAATAACTTATGAATGAATGTACCGATTTTCACGCGGTTGGCGGCATTCGACGCAGTTTTTCAAATTCTTTGATATATTTTCTAACACAAATTGATCAGACCATAAATTTCGGTGTAATTAAAAAAAAAACACTTTTTTTCGATTTCTTTCGTCAACGATAACTCACGAACGAACCAACCTATTTTGACCAGCTTGGTGGCGATCGAAGTAGTTTTTCTATGTTAAGAGCTGATTAGTTTCCAGAATTGATCGGTTATGCCGTTTAAAAGTTACTAGAAAACTAAACAGCGCGCGTTGCACGCACGCCTTAAGACTCGTTTGTATTATAACCGATGAATTAATTAAATGTAACTTTAATTAATAAGGTATACTTAATGCAATAATATAAATTATTATATCAAACTAAGAAAACGTGTGATTAATTTAATTATATGTAACCGTAACAATTACGGTTATAGAGTCTTATAAGTCAAAATATTTAAATCGATGTGATACTTCAAAACTATAATTTCACGATTATATCAATATTCTCAAGTTATTTGGATGAATGCAAACTTCCCCGTGATGTTAGGTTTTTTTTCTTACTTAGTCTCAATATTAATCGTTTATGAACAAACCTCAAGTTTAATGGTACAAATTACATTATTTAAAACTTCATTAATCATTAACTTATTTTTTATTTATAGATCCTAAAATTTAACGTGAAATTCGATAAATTTTCGATTACGATTCGATGATTCCAGAAACAAATAGATGATAGCTTCGTGTATAGCACATTATGAAATTTATGAGTATGACAAATTTCATTTTCGTTTTTAGTCTAGAATTTCGATTTTTGTCGCGGATTTGTCGTTGTGTATTCTGAAATAATATTATTTTTAATCTAATTCATTACCTATCTTTTAAATATTTATGATTATTCGAAATCTACTACTAAATTACATTTTTTACTGTAATCGAAATTTGGAGAGCGGCTGATAAATCGTGGGTTCGTGTATAGCACGTCATGAAATTTGTAAGTAGACCTAATTTTAAGTCTTTTAATGTTCAACACGTATTCAACCTATACATTAAGAATTTTATTTATTAAATTTCAATTCCGTTTTTAGTCTAGAATTTCGATTTTTGTCGCAGATTTGTAGTTGTGTATTCTGAAATAACATTATTGTTAATCTAAATCATTATCTATCATTCAAATATTCATTATTATTCAAATTGTTTCACTAAATACCTTTTTCTTCTATGATTAAAAAATGTGGACACGGCGGATAAATCGTGAGTTCATGTATCGCACGTTGTAAAATTTATGAACATGCCAGATTTAAGTACTTTAATACTCTACACGTATTTAAAATTATATCTGTTAATTTTCACTTTCGTTGTTAGTCTAGAATTTCGGTTTTTGTTGCGGTTTTGTCGTTGTGTATTCTGAAATAATATTATTTTTAATCTAATTCATTACCTATCTTTTAAATATTTATGGTTATTCGAAATCTACTACTAAATTACGTTTTTTACTGTGATCGAATAATTTGGAGAGCGGGTGATAAATCATGGGTTCGTGTATAGCACGTCATGAAATTTGTAAGTAGACCTAATTTTAAGTCTTTTAATGCTCAACACGTATTCAACCTATACATTAAGAATTTTATTTATTAAATTTCAACTTCGTTTTTAGTCTAGAATTTCGATTTTTGTCGCAGATTTGTAGTTGTGTATTCTGAAATAACATTATCTTTAATCTAAATTAGTATCTTTCATTCAAATATTCATTATTATTCGAAATGTTTAACTAAATACCTTTTTCTTCTATGATTAAAAATTTTGGACAGCGGCTGATAAATCGTGGGTTCGTGTATCGCACGTCATGAAATTTGGAAGTAGGCCAAAGTTTAAGTCCTTTAATAGTCAAAATGTATTGAAACTATTCATTAGAAATTTTTATTTAATACATTTCAATTTCATTATTGATATAAATTTTCGATCTTTATTGAAAAATAGTAATTGTGTATTCTCACATCGCTTTATCTTTAATCTGAAATATTATCTACCGCTCAAATTTCTATTATTATAATTTGAAATCTACAACTATATTACGTTTTCTATGATAATTAAATAATTTGGGGTGACGATAAATCGTGAGTTACTAAAAAGTATTTGATGCAGTCTACAATACTTTGTTTACTCTCGAATTTTCGGATATCTTATGATAATTTAAAAACATCCTGTAATTTATGAGTTTGATAAGCGTAATTGAACCTATTCTAAAATTGTATTTCTATTACAACTCGGTTGTTAAATAATTGGAAGTAATATTATTATAAATCGCGATAATCTATTTGTTTTTTTAATTTTTCATTAATTGCTTTACAATCAGCTATTAGCATAATTATATGTTTCAATCTTGTAACTAAGAAAGTAAATAAATTGAGAACTTGGTGAGCCATGTCGTGAAAATTATAACCTCGTCAAATATTCAACAATTTTGGAAGATCATACATAATTCATTGATTTATTAATAATATTGATAATATTTTTGTTTTTTTCTATTGTGATACTATACAATTTTCGAAATTTTACGATTATGGCGCTCTTTCGAGTATTTCTCTGTAAACATGATTTTTCACACGATCATGAGTCCTATCGTTATTTAAATATATTTTTAAGGAATTCCATGATTTAACTCGGGACTTTGCAACGTACAATTGTGCATGATTAAATACTTCTTTGTGAAGATCAATACCAATTTTTTCAAATGTTTGTCCTTGAGCTTTATTTATAGTCATTGCAAATGCTAACCTAATGGGGAATTGGCGTCGTTTAAAAGTAAAAGCATTAGAATGATCATAAAATAAGGTTATCCGATTAATGAAAACGATTTCTCCTGCTTTATCTCCAGTTAAAATTTTACATTTCAACAGAGATACTCCAAGTTCTATTATTAAGTCTTGTGCCATTACATAATCCTTCGTTAATGCTCAAATTTCTGATTAACATCACAACGCTGTATAGTCTCAATCGTAAAATATGCGGAGGGAAATTCGGTGGATTTAAAGTATGCAAGTATTCAATTAAAATAGATGCATTTAAATCTCCATTATCACAATGTTCAGTGCTATCTATACTTTCATATGTTATTTCAGTAGAATTATCTAATAAATCGATAAATTTATTATTAATATCATCTACATCTACATTCCTAGGAGACAAAATAGCTAATTTAGTTAGCATCTCATAATTATTACTTTTTATTGTATCTCCGTAAATATCGTTTACAATATCAGAATTAGCAGATGCAATTAAAGTTTCGGGAATAACTATATAATTGTCCTTGTCATTTAAAGTACCTTCTCCAACTGATAATAAAAACTTTGCAAACTCAGCTTCTTCTGGTAATGCACGCATATTTTGTGTTAATGAAAATTTCGTGAAGTACTTCCACAATGAGCTAAATTTTATAGATAAATTAATTGTTTCACTACGTGTAGCATGTAATTTAATAGGCAGTAACTGCCTGAAGTCCCCACCAAGTACAATAATTTTTCCTCCAAAAGGTTTATCGTTATTTAGTATATCTCTTAATGTTCGATCTACTAATTCTAAAGCATGTCTTGGAGCCATTGGCGCTTCATCCCAAATAAATAAATCTATATTTTTAAGATAGTTATAACCGTGAGAATTTTTTTTAATATTAGATGATGAATCAAAATATAGTGGTACAGGCATGCCAAATACTTTATGCACGGTTTTACCTTCAGGTAGTAAGGTTGCTGCTATTCCGGTAAATGCCATTGTACAAACATTTTTATTTTCACCTTTCAATATATGATACAAAGTAGTATAAATGAAAGTTTTTCCGGAACCACCTGGGCCATTGACGTAAAAACATGTGGAAGTATTACTGTTACCGTTGATAGCGTTGTAAATAAGATCTACAATATCTTTTTGTTTGTCGTTAAGCTTATCATATTGTCGCTTACCAATTATTGTACTCTCCTCGTGTAATTCGTTAATTATATCGTTTTCATCAGTTTTAATAGTTTGTTCCATTGTTGGAAAGTTATTTAAATTAGAACCTTCTGAATTCAATAATCTACTAATTTCAGCATAAGCTTTCGATTGAGCTACATCTAGTTCAAAATTCCTTTGAAAATCTTGTGACATCGAACTTTTAAATTTTTCCCATAATAATTGTGGATGTACTGGTTGACAATAAATTAAAATACGAACAAATAATGTCCTCAACTGTAAAATCTTGAATTTCGTCATGGTTTACAACATGATTGTCTGGAGGATTCGAAATACTAATTGCAGCAGCATCGTGACCTTTATATATATATTTGTATAAATACTTTACAGCTTTTATGCTAGATACAATTTCGACATTCACATGACAATTCAACAGTAATAGTAATTTTTTATTGTGTGGTACAACGTGCCTACTGTCGACGCAATAATTATTCATTTTAAGGTATTGTTTATTTGTATTTCGACGTTTATAATTAGGATAACCATTTTCATCCAATGTAGTTTCTTCCACAAAAGGTTTAGAGTATTTTTTCGAACATTTTCCATCTTCTACACACCAATCGCCGCATGGACCATGTATCATATTTCTCATAACAATTTCATAAAGCACAGAATCAGTACTTGGACCTGGAATCTCCGCAGAAATGTATTTATCAACCGCTGCAGGTGTTGTTATTTAACTATCAGTAGCCAAAGTAAGTAGTAAATGAACGTGAGGTAGTCCACGTTTTTGATATTCAATCACATAAACATATGCAATTACTTTTCCAAAAAGATTTTCTTTTACTACTGTACGCATTAATTTTTTAACTTTCAAATAAAAGACTCTTGCTACCAAGTCAGGTCTATCAGCTACAGTTTGACCAGGAAGTAAATTTTCTTCTATTTCAGTCCACTTAGGGTTGCATCTCATTGTAATAAATAAATCAGGTGTTCCAAATTTACGGACTATGCACATAGCATCTTGATAATATTGAACCATATTTCTTGGTGAATTAATAAATGTGGAAGGTAACATATGCATTTTTCCAGGTTTGTCATTAGTGTTATTGCGTTTCTGTAAGTAATCAATTAATCCTTGATATGATTCTGCGCGTAGTTGTTTTTGATGATTTCGACAATATTCAATTCTATCTTTTTCGATTTTAACGTAATTATCAACTGTCCATTGTTGGAATAGTCTATGTCCCATTATAAAGGTATTAAACTCGTTGTCACGTATCGCCATGCGATATTTAATGTAAGCATTACGTGTAATGCATTTATCTTTATTAACACATTTAATATTTTTATGCCAACCTTGCGTACCAAACGGATAAAATAAAGGATAAACCCATGGTTCCACATTGGGATCCATTGTACTAACAGTTTTTAATTGTTTGGTATGAATATTCCTAATTGTCACGTATGATTCAGGAATGTCTCCATCAGCAGTTGTTGAGAATACTGCCGCAACTTCATTAACTCTTTGGAAATTATATCGACGTTTATCCATTGTAGGCTTTAACGAAAATAATAATTGCATTTCAGGTTCCGAATTGTTATTCTTCACCGTTTCTGCTATTAATTCATCTTTCATCATTTCAAAAGACTTTGCAAAAATATTATGTTGCCTCATAATGTCTTCTATACTCTTAACGATATTAATATTCAATTGTGAATTTCGTTCGCAACGATAATATGATGCTTCATCAGCATCAATTATAAATAATTGTCCATTTGTAGGGGATTCATTAATTTCAGGGTATAACGATTCATTAATTTGGTAATAAATTTGACCTTGGATTTTGAAACAGTAGGGCCCTGGACGTCTATTAGTGAAATTCGCTAAATTAGCATTAAAAGAAGCAAATGAAAATGAACTATTGTAATATCGAATTCTTTCAAAGAAATGCTTTGAATTGTCGTGAGAACCATCAAAAAGACTTTTTAAAATCGACGGAGGTTCTGGTAACTTATCTAATAGGACTTCACCATGACTACAACAATCGTTAAAAGAAAATTTTTTGTTAGCAACTTTTTCATCTGCGAAATGTCGTGCGTTACAATTAGTGCATTTAACATTCATTGGTCCTAAGTAGTGCTCACAAATAATTCTTTCATTAATATTATTATTAGCATTAGTATCGGTCGAACGATCCTCATCGTTTGGAATTTCAGTGTTATTATCATTATGAGAAAATAAAGGATCTGCAGTATCATAACTATCATTGTCATATTCATATTCTCCATTTTGGTCATATGTATAGTTAGATTTGTTTAATGTTGAATGTTCATTTGCTAAATCGATTTCTTGTGGAAAATCCGTAGAAGAAATGTCATGTGTACGATAATTATTATATATTTTTTGTTGATTTTGGTTATTTACATGGTAAGTTCCATTAGATGTGGAAGGTTCATTTAATAAATCGGGGGCAGTCACTATTAATTTTTGATGAATGGGAAATTCCATAATACGTTTAATAACATTTAGATTTTGGGATATTTTTTTCGGTTTATGTATTTTTGTATCTTTTCGATCTAATTTTCTTTTCGCATTTTTTTTATCAAGCTTAGCTCTTTTGAATGATTCTTCTTCCTCTGGAGACCGTTCTATCTTCCTTCGCGGCATTATATTAAAATAGCTTAATTATAAAGTGGAACAATATATTAAATGTAACGGGTTGGTACCGTCCCTTGGTCACCCCTTTATTTAAATTTAATAATTAAGGGCGCCACTGGAATTTTTATCACGGTTTCCAGAACCGGTCCAAGCAAGAGAGATATCACAGGGTCGAGAGAAATCATAAAAATTTGACATAAATAATAACAAGTAGATTTGACATTGATCATGAATTTATTTTCTTAATTTTACATAATTAAATTCTATTTTAATTCTCACACACACTCACATACCCGAAAAATTTTCTTAATCCTAACAGTACCCTCTGAAGGAGCGTCTATACTGTAGTTTCTATCATAGTTTCTTATTCCTACGATACCCTCATAAGGAGCGTCTATATCATAGTTTCTATCATAGTTGCTTATTCCTGACGGTACCCTCATATGGAGCGTCTATACCGCAGTTTCTACCTAAGTCGCGCTGTCCACAGGACCCTCACGCTCTAAGACTCTAGATTTGACCTTGGGTGGTCGCCCGGACCCCTGCCCAAGGTTCAAACCGTCCTTAGCCCTTTCGCTGTCGCCCGGACCCTCACTACGGGACTAAGGAACCTGAAGTCGACTAGGACAGAGGAGGATACCATGACACTAGTCGACAACCTGCTAATACTAACCTCCTCGACAGCCCGTGAACGGGGAGTATATAATGTAAATTTAATTTTTCACACACACACACACACACACACACACAATATAATAATTTCATCCAAACACACTCTTGACTCTAATTAACAATCATTTTTAAAATTCTTAAATACTTTTTTTCAACATGACTTCCTGGGAATCAATTTTCCCGGTCCCTAACTTGACTTCGATAAATAATTTTATTTAATTTTGGTCGCTTAGTTATTAATATCACAGCAGCGTTTTATTCAACCAAAATTTTAGATTAATTAAAATTTACTCGAATTCAAACTGCCTGAATAATCGGCTTATGTCTATTTTGAATTCCAGTAAGAATTTGAGACTTAGTCGTCAACTTGGCTAAATTTTTCCAAGGCTAAATTTTTATGTTCATTATTTTTGAAACTTATCACACTGGAATTTGACAATTTTATTTATCGAAGTTTTTGAACAATTTTGATCTATTGACAATTTTACGCTTGTAATTTTTTATAAATTAATTTACTGCTTGACAATTGTAATTTTCTAAATTAAAGAATTTTATTTTATTTAAAAATTTTTGATATTTTCTCAAAGTTAATTTTAATGAATAATTTTCATTTTAAATTTTAATTTATTTTTAATTGTTGATTTTATTAATCAATTTTAATCTAACTCGGATAAATCTCTAATTTTAATTCCCTTTAGTTTTATTTTAATTTATAATTTATAATAAAGTTAATCGACAGAATTTCGCTCAGATGAATGACGCAATTTAACTCAAATTTGTCGATATTGAACTTTCTGATTTTATAAATTTTAACTTGAACTTATTTGACCAATTTTATAGAAATATTAATTTTAATTTTAACCTCTTTTATTTTTAATTTTGAAATTTTTCGACTTGTCAAATTTTCTATTTATTTAAATTTCATTTTAACTAATTTTAACTTCGACTTATAATTTAGATATTTTATTTGAATTCGGATAATTAATTAATTAATCAAGTAGGGTGATTGGAAGACGGAACCTGGCCTGTGCCTAGAATTTCCGGGAGCGACGCAATAATTTACCGAGGTTAAATTTTCTGTACCTGAGAAATTTTTGGCGATTTCTTTTCTTTTAATTCGGCTTCCGTTGTCGTTTCTGTGGCCTTCGGTCTAGGCAAATTTTGTCCGCCAAATTACACAGCTCTATCAGGTATCTCGGATCTGGTTAATTGCGTCGTAGCTCGGGATTTAGTCAACGGTGAATTAAATCTGGAAATTCAGGATAGTTAGAATAATTATTGGAGGATATTTAGGCTGGCTAAATGCCTAGCAATAAATATCAATTATAAATGTTCAATTAATCGCTCTGAAGGTTCCACAAGAAACTCAGAGGAAAATAAATAATTACCTGTTTTCCAAGATCTCGTGCTGGTGTCTCGGGCTCCGGCTTCACAATGTCGCTTTTCGGTGCGCCAACTTCACTTGCCCCTGGTGTGGAATTATCCCCACCCGCGGAACGCTTATTTTCTAGGCCCCGGAACTTATGTTAATTTTTATTGTTACTGCGCGAGCATCCTAGACCACAGCGCCCTGTGATCCGTCGATAACTAACCGCGGCTAGGATGAGGACCTTCAACGGATAATGAAGGAGCCCCGTGACATTCCCCCCTGCCAGACGTTCACCAGGGCGTGGTGGTCCCAGATGTTCGCAGCTTCAGCACTATCTCATGCTCGATGATGTGAGCCTGACCAGTACAGGGCTCTTCCTCGAATTTCTTCAGTTCTTTTTCCAGGAAATTTTGGAGTTGTTGTTCTTGATCTGAGGTTATGCTGTTGAGACTGGCGAAGTTTTCTTTACAGTTGATGACTTCAAACGGGTGTACTTCGGAGCTGTCCTTGAACTTCCAGGTTTGGCTGGGACAGTCGATCTGGACTGAAAATTCCAGGGCGAAGTCCATGCCTAATACCACTGAGTGTCCAAGGTTCGGCAAGACACTGAAGTATTGCTCACCAGCGACAGACCCGTTCTGTATGATAAATGGTGCTCCACCAGCACTCTGGCACAAGGTGTGGTTGGCCAATAATATGCCTCGTTTCGTCTGGTCAGACCTCAGTTCACCTGAAGCATATTCCTTGATGTCTTCATATACTTTTGCGTTGATGTAGGAACGTTCACTGCCTGTGTCTAGTATGCCATTTAGTTTGACGCCAAAAATCCAGATGGATACAGGGATCCTAGCGGTCACGGTTGGAGCCTGAGGGCCAGTTCCAGAGATAAACTTCCTGCGACTCGCTAGCCTGCGTTGGATTGCAGTTGGTAGTGGACAACCTTGAAAAATGCGGGGGATAAAGGCCTGTCTTGCCACGGCTGTCGGCGTCGGTCGGTCTGCCTGCTCTGGAGAGTCGGGGACTGGATCCAAGACTCGTTCTGGCGGCACCGGGACGCTCTCAGTTGGTTCAAAACCAGGATCGACTTCTTCTTCCCACTCATCTTCGTCATCTTGGTCGTCGTCTGTATTTAATTGGCCTAAAAGGATTTTATTATTAGTGTTTAGACTTTCTACTCTAACCTCATCAGCTGGAAGTAGAGGATTTTCTAACATCTGGACTGCCTGAGTGAGTAACTGGAGAGCCTGGTCTTCATCAGTAACACTGGAGTTAATTTGGTCGACAATTTCAGAGAGACTAAAAGCTCCTTCAAGTAGAGGAACTAACGGCACAGTTAAACTGTCTGCCTGTTTTTCCTCTACTCTGGTGATATTTAAATCAGGGTCTTGTACTTCCTGCTCGTCTTCACTTTGGTTGAGCGGTGAGAATTCCTCTGATACCGATGACAATTTCTCAGAGGCCTCAATGTCATTCCCCCTTGTTGAAGCTTCTCCAGGTGGACCCAGGGGGAAGTCATGGGTCACCCTTAGGCGTTTTTTACATTATCTTGGGAAGAACTCGGATTAGCCTGTGCTTTTGGTTCTCCCGGTCTTTCTGTGGTTCTAGGTTGTTGATTTTCTGGCATGATGATAACCATATTACAATTATGTCGAGTATGACCAATGCCATAGCAAAGATTACAAACTTCTCGCCTGGGGTTGTCACATACTTCAAACATGTGTCCAGGTATACCACAGTTGAAGCATGGTCTAGCTCCTCTCGGGTATGGGATACTTTGGTATCCTATGTTGTCTACATTTTGAGTCTGGTTGACGACCTGGGGGGCTGGCTGAGCAAACTGCGCTGGTGGAGGTAGCTGTTGTCCTCCGGGACCTCTTGGTCTATACGGTGTTGCGTATCGAGGTTGATATGACGCAGAATGGTATGCCTGGTTATTATTCCGGCGTTGGACCCCATATCGACTATCATACATCGTCACTCCTGGAGCCATGATGGCGTTGAAGCTTGGAAATTCCAGTTCTTCTACTTCCGGCGTTACTTCCTCAGGCTGGACTTGTATCATGCCAAAACGTGGTTTCTCGGCATGTTTTGTTGCTTTATTCAGAGAGAGAGACTGGCTAGCCTCTTCGAGACAGCGTGTAGCTTCATGGATCGCATTTAATAGTTCTTCATATGAGGATACAGGTCTGGCAAATACCAGAGTCCTCAGTTCATCGGTCAGGTGATTCCGAATGCACGCTACTTGCTCGGCTGCTGGCGGGGGAGCCATCATTGCCTGATACTTTTGCTGTACATTCAGGACGAATTCAGTTGCATTATCACCTGGTAGCATCCTCATTCTGCTGATTTCCATGAGGAACTGATGGTCAGTTGCTGAGCTGCCGAAAGCCTTTCTAAATTCTTCCTTGAACTGGGCAAAGTTTGACCACCTGTAGTAACTCGTGTCAAGCCATCTAGCAGCAGGTCCTTTTAGTGTATGGCTCACCACTCGGAGCAATTCTGCCTCAGTCCACCCTTCGCGGAGTGCTCGAGCTTCCAAGGCGTTCACAAAATCGTTTGCTGATAACCCAGGTTGAGGAAAACTCAGTCCAGCCATCTGAAAACTGTCCTTGATGTCTTTCCAACGGTTATTGCCGTAGGTAAATATTGGAGTCACGTTCGGCATTCCTGGCGCATTCCCATTGGGAAAGGTTGTCTGGTGAAAAGTCGTGGAATATGGTCTTTGTTGACTTGTATTTGCTCCTGATGATGTTAGATTCGGTATTCCCGGCGCATTCCCATAGGGAAAGGCTGCCTGGTGAAAATCCGCTGGATTATACCCTTGTTGATTCACGTTAGCTCTAGTTGGAGCTGTTGGTGGCCTCTGTGCTTGTTGTTGAGTTGATTGTAGCTGAAGAAGTTGGTCAATCAATCGTGTCAGCTGTTCAGGAGTAAACTGGGCTGTTTGGCTCGACTGATGTTGTTGCTGGTGTGCTGTTCTTATGTTTTGTTGGTCTACGACTGAGAGTTGTTGCTGAATTCTGCGTGGTGACGGTTCACGCGACGAGTTTCTAGGAGAGTAGAATACTTCCCCTCCCCCTAGACCGTCGGCTACCTGGTTGACGGTTGATCTGCGTAGATTTAGTTCCGTCGCGTTCCAGTCTACTGGTGACAACGTCACGTTCATTCTCGGTGTTTCTCCAATTTGTTTCCTCAGTTGTTCTATCAACGTTTTATTCTGTTCGTTGATAGTTCTTTGATGTGCTGTCATTTCGTTGACCCGTTGTGACTCTCGTGTCATCCTGTCTAGCCATTCTCTCATGCCACGTCCTGAGTCATCAATGTGTGATTCGTTTACTTCATCAGAGAACATCACGTTTTGTCCTGTAGATCTTCTTTTTGACGTTGAGTTGTGATTTCCCTGGTCGTTACGTGCTTGATCTTGAGTGTTCTCGCGGTTATTTTGAATATTTTCGGTATTATTCCGTTGTACATCCTCGTTTGTTTCATCAATAGTTAACATATTTTGAAATCTGCTTGCCTCTTCAAGTTGTTGTCTTTCAAATTCTCCAGATGTTACTGTTTCTAAACTTCCTGGGTTTCCCCGGTCGCGTGTCTGCCTGTCATCACGGCCGCTGTTTATCAATGGTAAGTTGCAATCTTCTGTTTCTTCGTCTGATAGACCTTGGGACCTTGTTCTGACTCCGTTTTGTCCACTCATCGTCTATCTAGTTGTTTCTGTAGATCAAATATATTTTGTTATTTGTCAGATTTTATTTAATCTGCTAAAAATCCGTTAAAACGAGGATGTAAATTTAACACGAGAATTACGTTTTAAGTTCGAGGTATTCACGTTAGTTTAATCACTTCAAGAATTTATATTTTAGACTTAGTTTATGTCATGGTCACTGTTATTCACTCCACAAGAATTTTAATCTGTTGCTTAAATTTATTTTCAGTGTCTAATTTTAGTTTTCTAAATTTTTCTTTTGAATAAATTTTTGGTTTATTCTTAATCGTTGAGTTATTTCTATGTATTATATTTTTAAATATTCATGTTCGAGCGTCTATATCTATATCTACCTCTTCATTAATATTAGTTAAATTTATGAAGATTTTGAAAAAACTTTTGAAAGTTTTTTTTTTTTTGCAATTACTTATGTCAAAATATAATTATAATTTCTCAACAGGTCTTTTGTTCGTTGGGCGCCAATGTAACGGGTTGGTACCGTCCCTTGGTCACCCCTTTATTTAAATTTAATAATTAAGGGCGCCACTGGAATTTTTATCACGGTTTCCAGAACCGGTCCAAGCAAGAGAGATATCACAGGGTCGAGAGAAATCATAAAAATTTGACATAAATAATAACAAGTAGATTTGACATTGATCATGAATTTATTTTCTTAATTTTGCATAATTAAATTCTATTTTAATTCTCACACACACTCACATACCCGAAAAATTTTCTTAATCCTAACAGTACCCTCTGAAGGAGCGTCTATACTGTAGTTTCTATCATAGTTTCTTATTCCTACGATACCCTCATAAGGAGCGTCTATATCATAGTTTCTATCATAGTTGCTTATTCCTGACGGTACCCTCATATGGAGCGTCTATACCGCAGTTTCTACCTAAGTCGCGCTGTCCACAGGACCCTCACGCTCTAAGACTCTAGATTTGACCTTGGGTGGTCGCCCGGACCCCTGCCCAAGGTTCAAACCGTCCTTAGCCCTTTCGCTGTCGCCCGGACCCTCACTACGGGACTAAGGAACCTGAAGTCGACTAGGACAGAGGAGGATACCATGACACTAGTCGACAACCTGCTAATACTAACCTCCTCGACAGCCCGTGAACGGGGAGTATATAATGTAAATTTAATTTTTCACACACACACACACACACACACACACACAATATAATAATTTCATCCAAACACACTCTTGACTCTAATTAACAATCATTTTTAAAATTCTTAAATACTTTTTTCAACATGACTTCCTGGGAATCAATTTTCCCGGTCCCTAACTTGACTTCGATAAATAATTTTATTTAATTTTGGTCGCTTAGTTATTAATATCACAGCAGCGTTTTATTCAACCAAAATTTTAGATTAATTAAAATTTACTCGAATTCAAACTGCCTGAATAATCGGCTTATGTCTATTTTGAATTCCAGTAAGAATTTGAGACTTAGTCGTCAACTTGGCTAAATTTTTCCAAGGCTAAATTTTTATGTTCATTATTTTTGAAACTTATCACACTGGAATTTGACAATTTTATTTATCGAAGTTTTTGAACAATTTTGATCTATTGACAATTTTACGCTTGTAATTTTTTATAAATTAATTTACTGCTTGACAATTGTAATTTTCTAAATTAAAGAATTTTATTTTATTTAAAAATTTTTGATATTTTCTCAAAGTTAATTTTAATGAATAATTTTCATTTTAAATTTTAATTTATTTTTAATTGTTGATTTTATTAATCAATTTTAATCTAACTCGGATAAATCTCTAATTTTAATTCCCTTTAGTTTTATTTTAATTTATAATTTATAATAAAGTTAATCGACAGAATTTCGCTCAGATGAATGACGCAATTTAACTCAAATTTGTCGATATTGAACTTTCTGATTTTATAAATTTTAACTTGAACTTATTTGACCAATTTTATAGAAATATTAATTTTAATTTTAACCTCTTTTTATTTTTAATTTTGAAATTTTTCGACTTGTCAAATTTTCTATTTATTTAAATTTCATTTTAACTAATTTTAACTTCGACTTATAATTTAGATATTTTATTTGAATTCGGATAATTAATTAATTAATCAAGTAGGGTGATTGGAAGACGGAACCTGGCCTGTGCCTAGAATTTCCGGGAGCGACGCAATAATTTACCGAGGTTAAATTTTCTGTACCTGAGAAATTTTTGGCGATTTCTTTTCTTTTAATTCGGCTTCCGTTGTCGTTTCTGTGGCCTTCGGTCTAGGCAAATTTTGTCCGCCAAATTACACAGCTCTATCAGGTATCTCGGATCTGGTTAATTGCGTCGTAGCTCGGGATTTAGTCAACGGTGAATTAAATCTGGAAATTCAGGATAGTTAGAATAATTATTGGAGGATATTTAGGCTGGCTAAATGCCTAGCAATGAATATCAATTATAAATGTTCAATTAATCGCTCTGAAGGTTCCACAAGAAACTCAGAGGAAAATAAATAATTACCTGTTTTCCAAGATCTCGTGCTGGTGTCTCGGGCTCCGGCTTCACAATGTCGCTTTTCGGTGCGCCAACTTCACTTGCCCCTGGTGTGGAATTATCCCCACCCGCGGAACGCTTATTTTCTAGGCCCCGGAACTTATGTTAATTTTTATTGTTACTGCGCGAGCATCCTAGACCACAGCGCCCTGTGATCCGTCGATAACTAACCGCGGCTAGGATGAGGACCTTCAACGGATAATGAAGGAGCCCCGTGACAATATTAACCAGTAATAATAATCTATAATAAATGAATGCTTAAACAAACTATTTAATTTAAGAAATTAAGTATTAACCAAGTTTATACAAAGTAACTTAGAATAAATTAAAAAAATAAACAATATACTTCTTCAATAAGATAAAAAAAGCTATTTATTATGATTCATACAGGTGTACTTATTATATAAACATTTAATTGCATTAGTTTGAATACATTAAATTTAAAATTAAGATAAAAAATAAATTAACGAATAACACATAAGGAAAACGTTGAAAATAATTATATATTGTATTAATTACAGTTATTAATTTTTACTTGAATGTTACTTGTTATATAATTCCCCTGCGTGTTGAAGTTATTAATTTATCAAGTATTTTATTACAAATAAGTTTAATATTTCTAAAAAATTATATTATTCAATGCGAAATTTTTATATCAGTTATATACATTTACAATTTTTTATTACCTTTAATTATATAATTTTGTTTAATTATTTCTGAGTATATTTCTATCAATATATGAATATCTTATGTTTACTTATTTTTTACAAATTTTCTTATTTTTCCCATCAATAAATATTTATATTTTTTAAATTATATTCTTTTTATTATATTTTATGAATGTTCAATTTTTCATGTTGTTTGACTTTTAATTTCAATAAAATCTGTATCTTGGTATATTTTCTTTTTCTTAAAATCTCATTGTCTTTTAAATTTCTTTTATATATTTGTATTAGTGATCGTTATTTTTTTATTACTCTTGTTCCAATAAGTTCTATTGCTTCGTGTGGTGAAATCTGAAACAAAAATTACAAAACTGTTATAGTTTTTACCTTAATATTTATTATATATTGCATGCAAAGTATCAAATATTTATTAGATGTAAAAGTAGAGTTAAAAAGATGTAAAATTTAAGTATTTCATTAGTTTTAAAAATCAGGGATAAATTATCATAACAATAGATAGATCTTTGAATGATTTTGTAACCCATTCATCATATACAATAAACATTAAAAATTTATTTTGACAACGAAATTACGAACGGATTATGAATACTTAAAGACAAATTTTAATCTTTCGATCAAACAAATTTAATTACATGAATAAAATAAAATAAATGTCAATATCTTTTCAAATATTCGTATTAAAATTTACATACTGTAGCGCCTGAATGAAGCTCGTTAATAGTAATGTAATTCTATAAATAATTGTTATTTTAGCATTTTATTACGATAAACAATACTTACATGATTCACTTAACGAAAACAGATCAAAAAGATTCAATTATTGTCCAGTTCTATCGATAGTTACAAATCTTGTGTGCAACGTAAAGGTTATGTTTTACGCTTGCATTTTAAACACAGGCACTTTCGATTATAAAATACGAAATACGATATTATTTACGTATATTTTGATCGTAATTATAGTTATAAGCAAGTATCAAGTACCAAAATTTATTTTGATATTTAAATGCGAATTTCGCACACACGTTATTAAAACGTTAAATTCTTAAATGTGAATTGCGCTTGTGATTTGACTAAATCAAAAAGGTATAGTGAGTATAGGTGATCGATCGACATATTGTATCCATATCGATATTTAGAAATGAGATTCGAGTTTTATAAATTAAAATACATGGGCCTCTTGAAGTTAGTTATAAGTCAAATCTCGCAAATCGAGCCACGATTCGTCGCTGGTTAAAATTAAGTTGCGCGCATACGCGCTATTCAAATTTCTAGTGTTTATATACAAAGTTAATGAAGCTTTGATTATAAACATACGCAGTTTTATTTCTTGATACTAATAATATTTTCGTTTTCGTAATTAAAATAATTAAATAGAAATGTCTCACATTGCTACGATATACATTAGAAAAGTGAATTTACTATCAGAAATCTAGATTCTGACCAGAAAATGGTTTTGATTTTTTATTGGTCACAAATGAAGGCGCCGCATATCGCTCTAATTTAAAGTTATGATCGAATTATGAAGTTAATAAATCAATATAAACAATAAATTAATATAAAATTAATGAATTACTGAACTAAGATAATGACGATGCAAAGATATTAGGTCCAGTTAGCAGTAATATGAATTTCTAGCTGAAAAGAAAGGAAAATTAATCAGGTCGAGTCAGCAGTAATATAGATTTCTAGCTGAGTTTAAAGGAAAATGAATAAATACTTACAAAAAAGATTACATAAAAAATCATTGTAAAATAAGGTTGAAATAATGACAAGACAATAAAGATAAATTGAAAATATTTTAATTTTTAACGATCAATTACACATTTTGATTTTATAACTCACAATATTTATTTATTGTTATTTAATATAATAATAATTTTCTTCTTGACCGAACATATTGTTTTTCTTCCGCATACAACAATTAAAATGGAAATAAATTCTTTTTTTGTCTTTATAAAAATAAATTTATGTTCAACATCTATTAACATTTTAACACACATATTTCCGATACAAATCGACTATTTTAAACTATTTTAAAATTTTTTGTCATAAATTTATTTCCATAGTTTCTTATTATCTTCACATATCAATTTGTACCATGAATAGTTATTTAATATAAAAAATGATGCTTTTCTTTTTAAGCAGACATGTTTTTTTTTTAACACATAAAATGAGTAAAATAAAAATAAATTTTTTTTTATTTTTATAAAAATAAGTTGATGCTGATAATAAGCAACTATGGAAATAAATTTATGTTTAACATTATTAATATTTTAACACACATATTTTCAATAAAGTGTATTATTTTCGACTATTTTAAAACGTTCTCATAAATTTATTTCTTATTATCAGCACAGTAAGTTAGACTGCAGTCATTAATATTATGAATGATGCTTTTTTTTTGAAGCAAACATATTTTTTTCAACATAAAATGAATAAAATAAACATAGGCAGACATTTTTTCTCATCATAAAACGAATAAAATAAAAATAAATTCTTTTCTATTTTTTATTATAAAGAAAAGTTTATGTTGATAATAAGAAACTATAAAAATAAATTTATGTTGAACAACTATGGACATTTTAACCCACATATTTCCGATACAAATCGATTATTTTCAACTATTTTAAAATTTTTTGTCATAAATTTATTTCCATAATTTCTTATTATCTTCACATATCAATTTGTACCATGAATAGTTATTTAATATAAAAAATGATGCTTTTTAACTTCCCGCTAAAAATCTCAGATTTTCAAAAATTGGGAAGTTATTGTTTTTACCCCGTTTGGCAAAAATCGAGTTTTCATCAGATCTCGACGTTTGAAGGTCACAGGAAGCTTCCCTGACTACCCCCGCGATGTTGTCACTATGTCTGTATGTATGTATGTGTGTGTGTGTGTGTGTGTGTGTGTGTGTGTGTGTGTGTGACTATGTGACTCGCTTATAACTTTTGAACGGTTGAACCGATTTCATCGCGGTTGGTGCCATTCGAAAGGGCTACGCTGAACTTAGATTTCCTGAGAATTTGAACCGATTCGGACCGATAGATTTTAAGAAATCTTGAAAAATCTTAAAAAAAATAAGAAAAAAATCATTTTTGAAAGTAGTTTTTTTGGAATATCTTTTAAACGGCTCTATCGATCAACTTCAAAAACTAATCCGCCCTTAAGCTTGAAAAACCACGCCGATCGGCGTCAACCCGATCAAAATCGGTTGATTCGTTCGAGAGATAGCGTGAACGAAAGAAAACCGAAAAAAACCGAAAAAAGTGTTTTTTTCACATAACTTCGTCATTTCTTCTCGGATCACTTTTGATGACA
The DNA here is from genome assembly GCF_020080835.1 of Cotesia glomerata. NCBI lineage: Eukaryota > Metazoa > Arthropoda > Insecta > Hymenoptera > Braconidae > Cotesia > Cotesia glomerata. The sequence goes on from NC_058163.1 coordinate 12,513,718, forward strand.
TAGCATAATTTATAGAGCTTAAAAACCGCGTCGATTGCCGCCCAAAACGTAGAAATCGGTTAATTAGTTCAAAAGATATCGTCAATAAAAGATTTGAAAACAAGTGTTTTTAAAATCACTGCGACATTTTTAACTTCCACTAACAAAATCGAAGATTTTCAAAAATTAGGAAGTTATTGTTTTCACCCTGTTTTGAAAAAATCGAGTTTTCATCAGATCTCGACGTTTTAAGGTCATAGGAAGCTTCCCTGACTACCCTCGCGATGTTGTCACTGTGTCTATATGTATATATATATATATATATATATATATATATATATATATATATATATATATATATATATATGTGTGTGTGTGTGTGTGTGTGTGTGTGTGTGTGTGTGTGTGTGTGTGTGTGTGTGTGTGTGTGTGTGTGTGTGTGTGTGTGTGTGTGTGTGTGTGTGTGTGTGTGTGTGTGTGTGTGTGTGTGTGTGTGTGTGTGTGTGTGTGTGTGTAGTCGTTAAAAGAATTTCAATAGAAAATAGCAATATATGTATATTATCCGATCAAAAATTAATTTAGAAAAAATGAAAATAAAAAGAGCTAAATAAAATTTACAAATTAAAAAATCTATGTAATTAAGTATTGATTAATTATAAGAACATAAAATCAAATCAAAATATTACACATACATATAGAGCAAATATACTCTCAATAGTTGGATCTTTTTTCAACACTACCTTTTTGATAAATATTCTTCCACCAAAATTTAAATCTATGTATTAATTAAAAATTCAATAATTTATTTTTAACTTCCCGCTACGAAAATCGAAGATTTTCAAAAATCGGGAAGTTATTGTTTTCACCCCGTTTTGCAAAAACCGAGTTTTCATCAGATCTCGACGTTTGAAGGTCACAGGAAGCTTCCCTGACTATCCCCGCGAGGTTGTCACGGCGTCTGTATGTGTGTGTGTGTGTGTGTGTGAAAGTATGTGAACCGCTTATAACTTTTGAACGACTTGACCGATTTCATCGCGGTTGGTGCCATTCGAAAGGGCTTGACCAAACTTAGATTTTGAAAACTATTTGGACCGATTCAGATCAATAGATTTTGAGAAATCTTCAAAAAACTGAAAATAAAAATTTTTTTCAAATGTGGTTTTTTTGGAAAACTTTTAAACGGCTCTATGGTTCAATTCTAAAAACTAATCAGCTCTTAACCTCAAAAAACCACGTCGATCGCCACCAGTCCGGTCAAAATCGGTTGATTCGTTCGAGAGATATCGTGAACGAAAGAAAACCGAAAAAAGTGTTATTTCGGAATAACTCCAAAATTCCTAGCGCGATCAATTCAAAATTTGAGATTCTTTGTGAGGCTTGAAAAACTGCGTCAAATGCTGCCAACCGCGTGAAAATCGGTTTATTCATTCAAAAGTTATTGCGGTTTAAAAATTCAAAAAATAGTGTCACCAAATCCCTATCAGACTTTTGAGCTCGAAGAGCTCAAAAGCATAGGAAAACAATCTCTTTGAGCTTGGAGAGCTCAAAATAACCCACAAATTGTATTTTTGAGCTCGAAGAGCTCAAAAACGCCATTGGTGCAATTTTAAGCGCCTAAGTATGGAATTAGCGGGAAGTTGCAGGGATGGCCTTCAGGGTCAACCGTTTTCCTAATTTTTTTTTTCAAGTAGACATGTTTTTTTTTGAAACATAAAATGAGTAAAATAAAAATAAATTTTTTTTTATTTTTAATAAAAATAAGTTTATGCTGACAATAAGCGACTATAAAAATAAATTTATGATTAACATTCGTTAATATTTTAACACACATAATTTCAATAAAGATGTATTATTTTCGACTATTTCAAAACTTTTTGTCATAAATTTATTTCTATTATTTCTTATTATCATCGCATCAGGTTATACTGCAAGTCATTGATATTAAAAATAATGCTTTTCTTTGGAAGCATATTTTTTCTAACATTAAACATTAAAAGTATAAATTGGCCTTTTTTTATAATAAAAATGTGAATAATATTAATAATAGACTTGCATGATACTCTTATCGAAAAATCAATAACGCAGCTATCCAAGAAAGTTTTTGTAATTAAATATTTAAAACTACGCAATAATAAACTAATTTCTATTATTAATAATTATCATCACATAATTTGGCTTGATTAACTTTTTTTCGTTAATAATACTGAGCAGTTTGATTAAATTATTTTAATATCATTAGTATTTTAAGTTTAATAATAATATGATGCAAAGCTCTATCGGTTAAAAATACTGAGGTACTGACGATTATTCACAGAGTAAAAAGTCTTTACACTTTCTAAACATCAACATCAATAGACTCTTCTTTCTATAAAATATAAATACAACTCAAAAATAAGGTCCACAAAATTATATATTTGAATTAGTTAGATAAATATAGATAAACGAATTAATTTGATCAAAATTCACATCTCACCTTATCAGTTTTCAGAAATTTGCTGGTACGCACATCATCGCTATCGGGCCGTGAACGCTTCGGTTGAGGACTGGAGTAGTTTTTACTTAAGTCGACAGTTGATAACATTTGGTCATCAATTTTGGTGATATTGGACATTTCCTGACACTGAATATATGTCCAGCCAACTGAATGATAAAACATTTTCAAAATAGATGATTAATAGCGTAAAAGAAAATTTTTCTAATTGAAATATAAAATCCAAGGAAAAATAACTACAATTTCTGTCTCTGCTTACTCTCCCACATACTCTAACATGACTTCCTGCCGGTAAAACTTGATCTGATGATTTTAAATTATAGACGTTGATCTGAACTCCAAACGTACGATTTGTGATAAAGCCTGAGCCGCTCGAAAATTTACCACTTGGTTCAATTGGATCAGTTAAATAACCGTCTGTAGCTAATAAAATTTTAATTGATGTTAAACACTTCATTATACACGTAATAATTATCAATTTAACGATGATATATTATAATATAATTTAATGTATAAATTTAATTTGTTGACTTACTAATAATTCCATACATATCGGCAATGTTGCTGAGATCAACTACTGTAAGAGACTCAAGAACTGGGGCCTGAGCATCTTGTAATTTGGTACATACTGTGCAAGATATGATAGACAACTCAAATTTAATGACTTCGTCTTCTTCCTTGTAATACGAAGGATCAACGGGAGTACATTTTAATCTTGTGAAGCTGTACAACTGCAGAACAAAAAAAATTGTATTCATCAAATTGAATTTTGTAGAAATTAATAAACAATAAGATATAATATCAAAAACTATCATTCACAATGAAATTATAAAATAATAATATTAAGTTTAAGAAATGTACCGCGTTAGCTTGAATTTTAGCTTCATAAACAGTTGATTCACGGTCCCATGCTAAAATTCGTACTCGACGACCCAGTCTGTTATTAAGGATAAATTGGAATAGTGTTTTGGTCCTCTTGAGTGATTTGACGCCTTCCACACACTCAGCATAGCCTGTTACCTTTCTACAGTTAAAAACAAAAAAAAATTAGTTGATAACTAAGGAATTTAAATTAAATGAATTAGTTTGAATAGATGTAAAAATTATAAAATTCATCATTTCATCAAACATGTGCATGAAAGCATTTATTACTAATTAAATAAGATAGAATTCAACATGAAATAAATTAATATAAAATAAATTTTTAAAAGAATAAAATTTAAAATGTTAACTATGAATAACTTTCTTGTTCAATTCAGATAAAATTTACGAAGAACAATTTTTTTAGTTTAATTAACTGCAGTAACGACGCCATATTGAATATTTCCTAAAAACACGTGGTTGCACAAAAGTATCTTTTGTAAAATTAATATTAATAGAAAATAAACTTTTAAAAAATAAACTTTGTAGTGTAAGAAATAATAATTTAGGTAAATAAAAAATATAAAAGCATCAAATTCACAGTGTTAATAATAAAAATATCTTTTATTAAATTTAGATGAAAATTATCGAGAATAATTTTTTTTTATTTCAAACAACGTGACTAAATTAATCCTCAACATTAAATTTGTAAGTAATTTACTGTTTTCGATCTCTAACAGAAATTAATTAAATAAATTTATAAATATAATACTTACGTAAAATTACCACCAATCACAATTCGGTCAAACTCTTCATTACTTGTTAAAGACATTTTCATTTTTTTTTTGCACAACAATTGAAACACAGTCTAAGAACGTCCGTTCACGTCAAAGGCTCAAGCAGAAAGGATGCTACTTAACTCAAGCAGAAAGGACGCTACTTAGAGAATTTGTAAATCAGGCCTACCACCCAAATTCCGATTGGAAATGCAACCTATTAGACATATCTCAATCACAATGCCTACGATTTACCCGAATTTTTGATATTTTTAATAATTAATAATATAATTAATAATATAATCCAAAAGTTCAATCATTTATGAACGATCGAATTTTTATGTACTCAAACTATCGAACTTTTGGGATTATTAGTAATAGTAATTCGGATAATAGTGATCTAAATTATTAAGATGTATGTCACATCGGTTGTTTTTCCAATTGAAATCTGTCCGATAGACGTCGTCCCTTCGCATGCTTCAATTATATTATTATAGTTATAATATTATAGTGCGACTAAAGTATGCCCTTATAGCAAAAGCAAATGTTGTATAATAAATTATTATTATTTTATTTTATTATTCATCATTAAAAACTATATGTTCAAAGTATATATATATGTTCAGAGTATATATATTATAATATCAAAATATATCATCATCGAATATATAATATAATATATTATAATATATATTTCTAATAACTAATCATAAATTTCGGGATTTAAATCTCACGCGCCTTAATTTCGAACCAATAAGGAATCAGGGACCATATTTTTTCGATATTTCGATATATTTCGATACTAAGCTAACTTCAACTCAATCATGAATTTTCTATTATAGGATTAAAAAAAAACCACATTTGAAAAATTTTTTTCCCAGTTTTTTTAAGATTTCTCAAAATCTACCGATCCGAATCGGCCCACAATGTATTCAAAATCTAAGTTTAGTCAAGCCCTGTCGAATGGCGCCAATCGCGATGATATCGGTCAAACCGTTAAAAAGTTATAAAAGAGTTACATACATACATACATGCATACATACATACATACACACACACACACACACCTCGTGTCGGGCTTGCTGGGTCCCGCATCGGGCGCCTCCCCAGGTCGCGGATAGGGGAATGCCCGGCATATCTACACGCCAGATGTGTCGGGTACCGAGGAAATAGAATACTCGGGGTGGACCAAAACCTAGCAAAAGATGATATGAATATGCCAGATCAATTTCAAACATCGTCTACGGTGCAGAGGGGGATACCTCAGTGCCGGCGAGGGAAAGCGTGCAAACGGGCCTGAACTCGTCGTTATTAAGCGACCGTTTGAACAGCGGAGTAGACTCATAGCTCTGCTGTCAAGCAATGTTAGCAAGGTTACAGGGAGTACGAAATCAGCCTAGATAGCAGAGAACGGACAGCTGAGCAACATTCCTCCAAAAATGGGAGGACCTTTTGCTCCTGTCACTAATCAAATCTACCGAGGAAGAATAAACTCTGTACCGATCGTTACAGGCCAACAGTCACCAATGGAGAGGCTCGGCATCAAGATCGAAGAGTTAGCTGAGTTTATAAAGTACAAGAAGAATCTCCATCATGAGATTAGAAAATTGGTTACATCTATCACTACAGCATATAGGTTAGCCAACGAATCACCAGGCATGTCGGCCTCAACGACGCAAACAACTCCAAGTCTCACCAAAAAACCACAGTCATCTTAGGTCACTCCTAAAAAATTACCACAGCAAGGAAAGGACAATAACAAAAAGAGGCAGCTGTGCACGCCCAGCCCTTCTTCAATAATCGAGAAGCCACCTCAGGAAAAGACAGCCCGGGAGGACGTCTGGACTACAGTGGACCGAAATAGGAAAAAGAGCATGAAACAGCGGCTCCCCCTAATAAAGCTCAAAACCAGTCAAGTAAGGGTGTCTCTAAGAAACCGAGGAGAAAGAAGACAAGAACTAAGGCTGTTCATGTCCAACCAGTAGACGGCCAAACTTATGCTGATATCCTAAAGAAAATCAAGGCCAAGGTAAGCCCTGTCGAAACGGGCGTAGACATAAAGTCTATTGAAAAGACGAAACATGGAGGCGTTCTCCTTGAAATGACCTGGAGGTCAAATGGGTAAATTTGACAAAACCCACACTACAAGGAAATCGGGCAGCCTTCTGCGAAGTAGACGAGGCCAGTGCGATTAAGGCCCTTGACAAGGCCCATATAATGATCGGTTGGGTGAACTGTCGTAAACGCCCAGTTGCAAAAGTAACCCGCTGTTTTAAATGTCTTAGTTTTGGACACCAAACACGCCAGTGTGCGGGACCAAACAGAAGCAGGAGCTGCTACAAATGTGGCGGAGAGAACCACAAGGCCGTAAACTGCACGAGGAAGCCAAAATTCTTCCTTTGTACTACGGAGAAAGATGCCCAGGATGGTCTATGCCATATTTCTGGCACTGGAGCTTGCAGGGCATTCTGCGCAGCACTTGCAGAAGCCAAGAGAGGGCAGAAATGACACGCATACTACAAGGTAACCTGAATAGGTGCGCCTTGGCGAAAAACCTGCTGCGCCAGCCTGTCTTTGAAGATAAAATCGACGTCTGCTTTATCTGCGAGCAATATCTAAACATCGAAGGTAAAACATGGTTCGCAGACGAAACTGGTATGGCAGCAATTTGGATTGTGAACACAAAGAACGTGACCGTCAACAACAGCGGAAGTGGAGCAGGTTTTGTATGGATTCAAACCCTTACAATCTACTTCATGAGCGTCTATCTCTCACCTAACGAAGGGACTAGTGTGTTCCGACAGAAACTGGCAAATATAGAAGATGCGGTCACTAAGTTCAACGGCGAAGTCATCGTAGCCGGAGACTTCAACGCTAAATCGGCTACGTCGCCGCACAACGAGAGCCGAGGAACGCTCCCCAAGCGAGGACTTGTATTCAAAAGAGTACAAGCAGGCCAAAAAGACGCTAAACCAAGCCATTGAAGCAAGAAAAGCGATATTGTGGAAACAGATCTGTAATGATCTCGACAATGACATTTAGGGCAAAGCCTACCAAACTGTCACCAAACGACTTGGAACGGCTTCACTAGAAGCGCCGAAATCTCCTGCCTTAATGGACAGCATTGTAGCAGAGCTTTTCCCCAAACACCCGCCGCGGCAGAAGAAACGCTACGCTTAAAACAGCGATGGAACACCCTTCATAACTAAGGAACTACAAGACGCGGCCAAGTCACTCAAAACAGGAAAGGCACCTGGACCTGATGGCTTCCCGGCAGCGGTGATCAAGATTGTAGCCCTGGAACACCCAGACATACTCCTGAACACCTATAACGCATGCTTGGCAACTGGCACGTTTCCCGCGGTCTGGAAGTGGCAGAGACTGGTTCTTTTAGACAAAGGAAAAGGAACTCCCATAACACCTTCGTCGTTTAGACCATTCTGTATGCTAGACATTGCTGGAAAACTGCTCGAGAAGCTCATACAAGGGAGACTTCGCAACGACATCGACCGTGCTGGAGGTTTTGCCACCAACCAGCATGGCTTCCGGAAAGGTCGTTCGACAGTCGGAGCGATCGAGAAAGTTATAAAGACAGCAACACAAGCATGGTCTAGTAGCCTCAAAGTTCGTAAAGTATGTCTCCTCCTCACGCTAGATGTCAAAAACGCATTTAACAGCGCAAATTGGAGAGACATTTGAGATGCTCTGGGACACAAGTTTGACGTGGAGCCAGAGAATCTGGCACTAGTCGACAACTACCTGGACGAAAGAAAGCTAATAGCGGAAACTACGGAAGGCCCACAAGAATACGCTATAACGGCTGGCGTACCGCAAGGCTCAATAATGGGGCCTGATCTATGGAATTCGGACTACGACGAGCTTCTTGAAATCTCATTACCAAAGCAAGTAGAGCTAACGGGCTTTGCAGACGACGTTGCGGCCACGATAGTAGTAGACATCGGGAGAGACGGGCAGATGGACGGCACGCCTGATCTCAAACATCAACGTCTGGCTTTCTCGGGAATACGGAGAAACGGACTTTTTCCTGGCCCAGTTATTGACGGGACATGGGCAGTCCAATGCCTATCTTTTTAAGATGAGAATGCACAGCACACCAACGTGCAAATACTGCCCAGACAAAATTTACAACGTCGATCACACGTTATTTGAGTGTGACCGGTGGAAGGACTACAAAAGCAGTACTGATGAAACTATTGGCACCGCGCTCTCCCCTGAGAGCTTAGTAACCTGCATTATCAAAAAAAAAGATAACTGGTCAGCTATCGCAGCCTATACTCAGCGTCTTTTAAAGGAAAAAATCGCAGAAAGAGACTAGTAACTAGGAGCAACCGTCGTGAGACGCAACACGGACTGGATTGGAGTAATGCTATCGCGGTCCCGATCCAGTCTTCCCCGTAACATCTATGGGGAAAGAGAGAGAAGGATGTTTAGTCGGTATTGTTGACAATAATATTGATTTCCGAGTCCGACATACCCAGGACAAACATCTCGTCCTGGTATACGTAAATATATTTGACCTCCTCTATAGAAAAAAAAAATGTATGTGTGTGTGTGTGTGTGTTTTTTTTTTTTTCTCAGAAGGGAGAATCCTTTTTGCGGATTCCAGGCATAGCTGTTTCGCCTGGATATGTGAAGACTCGTCGCAGCGTCATACTAAAACTCGACGCTAACGCCCCTACTCACTAAACCCTAAACCCGTTTTCTTCTTTCCTCTAATCCCTCATGGGAATCGCCATCAGGCATTACTTCGTGAGGGGAGGAACTAGCTACTACTCTTCCTTCTGGTGGCTGAGGTGTTAACTACCTTCCTTCTACCTTCTGATATTTGCTCTTCTTCTTTCGGTGGAATGCAAGTCTTTGAGGACTTCTGTTGCAAACGTGTTGGTAGCGTTCCAGGCAGCTTCTGATGACAACATTGCTTCATCGAGTGAATCTGGTTGCATTCTCTGGTTCAGGATCCTCTCCAATTCTTCACGTTATGGATCGAAACGAGGACATACAAAGAAGACGTGCTCCGCATCTTCAGCAACTCCTGGGCAGGATGGGCACTCCGAAGAGTCATCGTGCTTAAAGCGGTGTAGGTACTCTCGATTCCGGTTAAGCCAAATGTAGATCCGAGGTATAAGTCGGTGTGTCCACCCACCCTTCTCTGCAGCATCCCATTGTAGTTGCCATCGGCCTATGCTGTTTTGCCGTTCTTCAATTCTAAGTTCTTCAGGGCTCAGTGCAGTTGACCTTTCTCGTTGGTAAAGGGCTCGTCTTTCCTCTGTTAGAACTCTAAGAGGTAGGGTTTCGGCAATGACGCACACTGCTTCTGCTGATATAGGGCGGAAGGCACTAGCTACTCATAGGGCACTCAGTCGATATACTGTTCCAGCTTTTCTCTATGATTCTTGGGTTTCCAGTGCATCAGCCCAAATGGATATTCCGTAAGTGAGCACTGATGTGACTACTGATGACAATAGTAGCCTCCTGCTCTGCATTGGGCCTCCGATGTTAGGCATCAGCCGTGCGAGACTAGCCCTCACTACTGACGCTTTGGCACTGACGTGTTCCACCTGCTGCTTGAAGTTGAGTCGGGAATCCAGCATCACTCCGCGATAACGGATAAATGGTTGTGATGTGATTTCTTGTTCTTCGACTCTCAACTTGATAGTTTCTACCGTTTCCTACTAGTGATGAGCACTGCCTCGGTTTTATACTTGGCTAGTTGCAAGTTCACCATGTCCATCCATAAATTGACTCATCTGAATGTAATATCAAATGCCATTTTTATCTCTTCGAGGTGCTTTGCGACGATCACGACAGCTACGTCATCCGCATATGCGACAAGTTTGACTCCCATAGGCAATGCTATTCTCAGGAGGCCATCATACATGATGTTCCATAGCAGAGGACCTAAAACTAATCCCTGTGGCACTCCTCCGATGATTTTGTATTCTTCCGTACCGTTCTTCGTGTCATATTTCAGAACCCTATTCGTGAAGTAGCTCGCTTCCATTCTGCGAAGGTATCCTGGTACGTTTTTTTCTTCTAGAGCCCGCATAACGCAGTCCCAGTTAGCGGAGTTGAAGAAATTCTTGATGTCCCAAGCAGCCATCAAGCAGTATTTCTTCTTTCCACCCTTCCATTCTCTGCCAGGAGTAGATCGACTACAGCCTCTATTCTCTGATGAATTATGCGCTCGAATATCTTGCCGGCCGTGTCTAACATGCAGAGTCGTCGGTAGGGTGACAGTTCTTCCGGCGGCTTTTTCCCCTTCGGAAGTAGCACTAGCCGTTGCTGTTTCCACTTCTAGGGAAAAGTCCCTTCCTTCAGGCATATATCGTAAACGTCCAGGAATAATGCCGGTGCTGCCCTAAGAATTGATTTCACGGCAATATTAGGGATTCCGTCCAATCCTGGCGCCTTATTATTTCCTACTCGATTGCCTGCCTCTATTAACTCGTCCAACTTGATAGTTGGGATGTCTTCAGGGTTGAGCTGCTCCAACTTGTAGGTAAATACCGGCTGTTGGGGAAACAGCGCAGTAACAATTTTCTCTAGGAGCTGTGGGAACGTAGGTGATGGCATTGGCTAGCATTTCAGGTGGGTTATAACCACCTTATACGGTCTGCCCCATGGATCTTTCTCTCCTTCTGCGACCAGATCCTTCCAGCAGCGTCTTTTGCTTTATTTAATGGCTCTGTTTAGTTCTCAATGGGCCTTTTTATACTCTGCCAACAGCTCTGCGAAGTTAGGTCGTCTGTAGCCACGCTGAGACTTTCTTTTTTTTTTAAGACACTCTGAATGTGGAATGCTAATGTGATCGTTCTACCAGTGCACCGAAGAACTTGAATTCATGCCACGTTTCCAAGACATACTGGCGTCGCAAGCCTGGGTGACTTTTCTCATTAGGTCCTTGGTCTTCTCTTCAGTAGTTTCTACGATGATCGGATCGCACTCTAGGGCTACTACTAAAGCAGTGAGGTCGAGAAATTTAACTTTCCACCCAACCATGCTGGCGTTCCTGTTGACTCTTGTTAGATTCTAGCCAATTGATATTTTCCATAGTATCGCACTATGGTCACTGGCTGTGTAGATGTTCTATACTTTCCAAGAAAAACCTCTTCGAGCTAAGCAACTGCTGACAAATGTAAGGTCGACAATTGAGTTTGCCTCTTCCTTAGTATGCGTTGGCGTGTCACCGGTGTTAAGAAGGATCACGTCTAGTGTAACCATTGCCTCGAGAAGTGCTTTTCCACGTGTATTAGTGAACTTCCTGCCCCAGTCTGCTGCCCAGGAATTGATGTCACCAGCTATTGCCACGGGAAAGTGTTTTCTTGCGTCCTCAGTTAGCCGATCAAGGAAGTCTTTAAACGGTTCATTAGAGAGACTAGGTGGTGCATAGAAACTGTAGAAGCGGAGGCCATCTACCCATGCTGCTACGAAGCCGGCTTCTTTATTGTTGACTGTTCTCTGAAAAGGACATTTACCGCAGGACCAAATGACGGCTTTGTTAGTGCTGTCGGATTCCCAGGGTTGGTTACTCAGGTGTCTATAAGGCTCACTTATAAGTGCTACGTCTGCCTCTAATTCACGCACAGTCTGCATGAGCAGGTCATGCGCAGCCTCACAATGATTGGGGTTGAGCTGCAAAATCTTCATGTTCTTGGCTTTGTCAACTTCTGTCGCGCTTCTTGGAAGACGGGGCATTTGTTCGTGCTTGCATGGTGAGCCGCCTTTTCTACGCCGTGCCGTTCAACGCACAGTGCATATTTAGCTGGATTTTCACAATCAGCAATTTTGTGTCCTTCTTTTCCGTACCTTATGCAGTGCTTAGACCGGTCGACTTCGCTTTTGCACTGAGATCCGAAGTGCCCAAAGAGCCATCATTTGAAGCATTGTATGTGTCTCTTCGTTGCTCTCATTCGGCAATTGACCCAGCCGATCCTTATTTTGCAGTTTCCTTCCAGTAACTTTTGTGCTGCAGCTGCTGGTAGTGACACTGTGGCTGTCTGCTTACCCCTTAAGGCTTTACGGATCTTGATTGCCTCTAGAGGGAGGTTCACAACTTTCTCCAGCTTTTCTCTTTAGAGCGGTCTGAATATCCTCTTTCGTCGTGTCGTCATCGACATCTCGGATCTCGATGGTCTCCTGTAGTCCTTTGCAGATCACTTTAGCCTCTTCCTCTGCGATCGTCTTTTGGAGGGCTTGGCCTTTGTCAGTGCTCTTCCTCGAAATCGCAATCAACAAGTCGCCACTTCTAGTCTTGTTGATCTTATCTACCGTTGAACGAACCTGCTCATCTGGGACGTTCTGCTTTATGCGACGCAGAATCTCGGCATACTTTGTTTTCTCGGCCGGGCGGATGATCAGTGCGTCGGGTCTAATCCATTTGCGTGGTTTTTTCCGCTTAGGCTCTGGCCTGGGCTCCTTCGGTGGTTGCTTTGAGAGTTGCTCTCTAGCTAGCTTCCTCTTTTCCTTCTTAGACTGTAGTTTTTCCCAATTAGTCGCCTTCTTAGGTTTGTCGCTCTGCCCTGCCAGTCGTTGGGGAGTGCTTTTTTTCAAGTCCTTCTTCTTTATGACTTTGTCGGTTGGCTCTGGCGAATTTCGGTTCTTTCTTTTTCCAGGCCTCGTGTCAGTTTCACCCTTGTCCTCAGCAGCAGATTCGCTGTCACCGTCGGCTCCAGTGTCCATTGCTTCTTCCATCTGAACTTCAGTTTGAATGCGTCATCGTGATTACTGCCATTCCTCGTCCAGTTTCTTGAATTTTCCAAGAGCATTGACTACACCGGTTGTCTTGGTCTTTATCTCCTTGTGGATATTGACCTTAGTTTGGACAAACTCTTGCAGCTCAATGGTCAGCTTTTCAAGGCGCTCCAGCGCTTGCGTTCTCTTCATTTCAGCGCTTGCTTCAATCGCTGCTTGTTGGGCATGAAGCCCGTTCCTACTCTTGTTTGTTTCCTGTAAATTACTCATACTGTTTAATTTACCAGCGCATCGTACGGAGTGGAGCAGGTTGTCATAACTAGGAACGGGTGTACCCTCGGAGATAGTACTCCTACCCCAGTTTTCTGAGGCCTAGCCGACACTTAGCCAGTCCCGGAATACACGGACGGACTAGACTCGCTCAGGGCGGTGAAGATTCCGATCTCTAACACTCACTGCGTACTTCCTGATCAAGGCCCAAAGTGGCTGGCTCCTGATCCGCTACTGCCACTTACACCTCGGCAGAGCAAGCTCACATCAGCTGTAGCCCGCATCGTCAGAAATAATCGACACGGGTTCCAGACACTCCCAGTGAGTTACAGCAGGGAATGATCGTCTTGCAAGGTCAGTTAGTGTGACCAACCCATTAAAGGGGGAGTTTTGTTCATGGGAGCGTATTATATTTGGCTCCTACCCTCTGTACCTCATCTACTAAGAGACCTAGTGTCATCCAAGGACAGCAAGCGTTCTCCCATCCGCTACGGGGAGACGCGCCTGGTAGCAATTTCTCCTCTGCCGCAGGTGTGTGTGTGTGTATGTATGTCTTGTAACGTTACATTTTATGTAGCGATACAGTAGTAGTGTATTTGAGTAATTTTGTGAGTTTATGTTGTGTGAGTACGTTAATGTCGTAGTATTGGGGACTATCGTGAGTAAGTGTGTGTAAGTAAGTTGTCTCGAGGCTGTCGAGCTGCACTGCGGAAAGTGATCGATGTAACGAGTCTCCCAGTCAGTTACCGACGACTGAACTCAGGTTCAGCCTCTTGGAGCGAGGTGATTATCGCAGAGGAGCGACTGAAATGTCGTCGCCCTGGAGTTTGGCAGGCTCATGCGGTAGCTTGCGGTTGACAGGCCCCGATTGCTGGATGCTCGAAGGTAGTCACGAGTGCTGTCAAGGCTCCCAGGGGAGCGGGATCACTAGTAGGTCTAGGACACTAGTTGTGTGAGTGGGAATGAGTGTGGAGTTATGTGGGTCTGGGAGTAGCGTGAAAGTGAGTTGAGCGCATGTAGCTGGTGGTATGAATGTAGTGGGGGTACGGTGAGAGGCAGTCTGGCTGGAGTAGTGAATGAGTAAGGATTGTTTTGTGTGGAAGTTTGGCTTAGGATAGGATTTATTAAAAAAGGACTCTTGTGGGGGTCCTCGCAAAGGACGGACGTACCGCCGCTGCTAGGCAGCATTATAGGTGTACCGTAAAAAGAGTCAGTTACGAGCTCGTAGAGTGAGCATCGTTTTTGAGAGTGGAGTAAGTCTCTCGTATTGAAGCTGACGTGCCTCACGCTTGCTATTATCGTAGACAATGGTCCGAGCCATTGTCTTTGTTTCGTGTTTGTTTGGGACTGCTTCTGCGATATTTTAGATATCGATTTAGTTATTTTACCGATTAATAAGGTGGAGTGTTAGTTTGAGAGTACCGATAAGTGTACTAGATATCGTTTAGTCCCGTTTTGTAAGGAAATTACTGCCTCTGAGAGACCGAATCACTCTCTCCATAACCAGCCTAACTGAACGACATCGAGGTATTCTGTTACCGTCGAAGCCGCTCTTGGATTTCTGGGAACATAAAAATTAAGTTATCGTATCCCGGTTGCCGATACTGGTGAAACAAAAGTCGGCTGGTGCCTGTCGGGGTTTCTGGAGGATCGAGAGGTGGCTGAATTGGACAAAGTGTAACGAAGTGAATTATGGGCTGCCGTAAAGATCTACCGTGTAAGAAAAATCTACGTTACAGTCTGTATGTATGTAAACCTCTCATAACTTTTGAACGGCTTGACCGATTTGATCGTGGTTGGCGCTATTCAAAAGGGTTCAACTAAACTTAGATTTTGAATACAAGTTGGACCGATTCGGACCTGTAGATTTTGAGAAATCTTAAAAAAACTGGGAAAAAAATTTTTCAAATGTGGTTTTTTTTTTTAGTAACTTTCAAACGGCTTGACCGATCAATTCAGAAAACTAATCAGCTTTTACTATCAAAAAACTACTTCGATCGCCACCAAGCTGGTCAAAATAGGTTGATTCGTTCGTGAGTTATTGTTGACGAAAGAAATCGAAAAAAAGTGTTTTTTTCGAATTACCCCGAAATTTCGGGTCTGATAAATTTGTGTTTGAATATACTAAAGAATTTGAAAAATTGCGTCGAATACTGCCAACCGCGTGAAAATCGGTACATTCATTCCAAAGTTATTGCGGTTTGAAAATTCAAAAAATAATGTTTTATTAAACTTCCATCAGACTTTTGAGCTCGGAGAGCTCAAAACTACACGAAAATTATATTATTGAGCTCGAAGAGCACAAAAACGTTATAAGTGCAATTTTGAGCGCTTAATTACGAAAGTAGCGGGAAGTTGCAGGGATGGCCTTGAGGGTCAACCGTTTTCCTAATTTTAACTTCCCGCTAAGAAAATCGAAGATTTACAAAAATCGGGAAGTTATTGTTTTCACCCCGTGTTGCAAAAATCGAGTTTTTATCAGATCTTGACGTTTGAAGGTCATAGGAAGCTTCCCCGACTGCTCCCGCGAGGTTATCACTGTGTCTGTATGTGTGTGTGTGTGTTTTTTTTTTTTTTTTTTTTAGGGGGGGGGGAACCTTTTTACGGATTCTAGGCATAGCTGTTTGGCCTGGATATGTGGCGACTCGACGCAGCGTCATACTAAAACTCGACACTAACGCCCCTACCCACTAAACCCTAAACCCCTTTTCCTTCTTTCCTCTAATCCCTCATGGAAACCGCCGTCAGGCATTACTTCGTGAAGGGAGGATCTAGCTACTGCTCTTCCTTCTGGTGGCTAAGGTGTTAACTACCTTCCTTCTATCTTCTGCTATTTGCTCTTTTTCTTTCAGTGGAACGCAAGTCTTTAAGGACTTCTGTTGCAAACGTGTTGGTAGCGTTCCAGGCAGCTTCTGATGACAACATTGCTTCTACTAGTGAATCTGGTTGTATTCTCTGGTTCAAGATCCTCTCCAGTTCTTCACGCTGTGGATCGAAACGAGGACATACAAAGAAGACGTGCTCCGCGTCTTCAGCAGCTCCTGGGCAGGACGGGCACTCCGAAGAGTCATCGTGCTTAAAGCGGTGTAGATACTCTCGAAAACACCCATGTCCCGACAACATCTGCGTAAGATAGTAATTGACCTCACCGTGATTCCGGTTAAGCCAAATGTCGATCCGAGGTATGAGACGGTGCGTCCACCTACCCTTCTCTGCAGCATCCCATTGTAGTTGCCATCGGCCTATGCTCTTCTGCCGTTCTTCAATTCTAAGTTCTTCAGGGCTCAGTGCAGTTGACCTTTTTCGTTGGTAAAGGGTCCGCCTTTCCTCTGCTAGAACTCTAAGAGGTAGGGTTCCAGCAATGACGCACACTGCTTCTTCTGATATAGTGCGAAAGGCACTAGCTACTCGTAGGGCACTCAGTCGATATACTGGTCCAGCCTTTCTCCATGATTCTTGCGTCTTTAATGCGTCGGCCCAAATGGATATTCCGTAAGTGAGCACCGATATGACTACTGATGACAATAATAGCCTCCTGCTCTGTTTTGGGCCTCCGACGTTCGGCATCAGTCGTGCGAGACTAGCCCTCACTACTGACGCTTTGGCACTGATATGTTCCACTTGCTGCTTGAAGTTGAGTCGGGCATCAAGCATCACTCCCAAATATCGGATATAAGGTTGTGATGTGATTTCTTGTTCGCCGACTTTCAGCTTAATGATCTCTACCACTTTTCTGCTGGTAATAAGCACTGCCTCAGTCTTGTGTTGCGCCAGTTGCAGGTTCACTGCGTCCATCCACCGGTCAACGCGCTCAAAAGTGAGATCGAACATATGGTTTATCTCGTCAAGGTGTTTGGCAACAATCACTATGGCTACGTCATCTGCATATGCTACGAGTTTGACGTTTCTTGGCAGAGTTAGTCTTAATAGACCGTCATACATAAGATTCCACATGAGCGGGCCTAGGACTGAAACTTGTGGTACACCTCCAGTAATATCATACTCCCTCGGACCGTTCTTCGTGTCATACTTCAAGACCCTATTTTCAAAGTAGCTTGTTACGATCTTAAGAAGGTATTCTGGTACATTCTTCTCTTAGAGGGCCTGCATGATGCATTCCCAATTGGCGGAGTTGAATGCGTTTCTGATGTCTAGGGTTGCCACCAGGCAATACTCTTTCGTTCCACCCTTCCATCTGGTTCCTGCGATTGCTTCCTTGGCCGTATCAACAACCAGTTTGATTGCGTCCAGGGTTGATCGTCCTTTCCGGAATCCATACTGATTGTCTGCCAGGAGTGGGTCGACTACTGCTTCAATTCTCTGGTGAATTATGCGTTCAAATATCTTACCCGCTGTATCTAGCATGCAAAGTGGGCGGTAAGATGACGGTTCATCCGGTGGTTTCTTCCCTTTAGGTAACAGTACCAATCGTTGCTGTTTCCACTTATGCGGGAAAGTCCCCTCCTTAAGGCATGAATTATAAACGTCTAGGAATAATGTTGGAGCTGCCTTTATGATGGTTTTCAAGGCTATATTAGGGATTCCGTCCAATCCCGGCGCTTTATTATTCCCTACACGGTTACAGGCCTCCAGCAGTTCTTCTTCAGTGACAGGTGGAGTGTCATCCAGTTCGCCTGGCGCGAACTGGTAATCGAAGTTGCGTTGCTGTGGGAATAGTGCAGTGACGATTTTCTGGAGAAGTTGAGGACACGTAGGTGATGGCATTTGTTGTTTTTTTAGGTGGGTCATAACCACCTTATAAGGCCTACCCCACACGTCTTTATCCACCTCGTTGATGAGCTCTTTCCAGCATTGTCTCTTACTATCCTTGATAGCTTTGTTCAATGATCGACGGGCTTTTTTGTATTCTGCGACCAGCTCCGCAGAGTTAGGTCGTCGATAGCCACGCTGGGATATTCTTCTTTTCTTTAGACACTCTTTCCGAAGAACACTGATGTGGTCGTTCCACCAGTGCACTGCCGGGCGTTGGCTTATGCTGTGTTTCCGGACCATACTGGCGTCACAGGCCTGGACAACTCTTTTCATCAGGTCCTTGGTCATCTCTTCTGCGGATCCAGTAGTAATCGGTTCACTATTAAGGGCTATTACCAATGTGCTTGTGTCAAAAGGCTTCACTTTCCATCCAATGGTATTGAATGACTTGATTGGTCTTCTTGTATTCCGGTCATGTGATATTTCCCAGAGAATTGCCTTGTGGTCACTGGCTGTGTAGATATCCATCACCTTCCAGTCGTATTTCCCACTGATGAGGCTGCTGCTGACGAAAGTGAGATCTACGATAGAGCTTGCTTCTCCTTTAGTATAGGTTGGCGTATCACCACTGTTGAGCTGGACTACATCTAGTGTAGAGAAAGCTTCTAGGAGTGCTTTTCCTCGCGCATTTGTCTGCTTGCTGCCCCAGTCTACTGCCCAGGAGTTAAAGTCACCGGCAATCGCGACCGGATAG
Source organism: Cotesia glomerata (assembly GCF_020080835.1). Classification (NCBI taxonomy): domain Eukaryota; kingdom Metazoa; phylum Arthropoda; class Insecta; order Hymenoptera; family Braconidae; genus Cotesia; species Cotesia glomerata. The sequence goes on from NC_058163.1 coordinate 12,532,274, forward strand.
TGCTGCTTGGCGTCCTCGGTCAGTTTGTCCAAGAATTCAGTGAATTCAACAATGGATAGGCTAGGTGGTGCATAACAGCTGTAGAAACGGATGCCGTTTACTGTTGCTGCTACAAAGCCGGCATTATCATTGTTAACTACACTCTGGAAGGGATGCTTACCACAAGACCAGATGACAGCCTTGGTGGTGCTGTCAGATTCCCAAGGCTGGGTATTCAGGTATCTGTATGGCTCTGCTATCATTACTAAGTCTAACTCTAGTTCTCTTGCTGTTTGCATAAGCAGATCATGTGCAGCTTCGCAATGGTTTAGGTTTAGTTGCAATATCTTCATGTCTGTTTGTTTGTTATCTTCTGGAGTGCCTCTTTAAATACTGGGCACCTGGATGCGCCGGCATGATGAGCCGAGTTCTCCGCACTTTGATCCGCGCATAATACACATTTCGCTGGGTTTTTGCATTCAGCAATCTTGTGTCCCTCTTGTCCGCACCTAATACATAGCTTAGACCGATCCACATTGCTCTTGCACTGGGATCCAAGATGTCCAAAGTGCCAGCACTTGAAACATTGGATTGGTCTCCTCGTAGCTCGGATTCGGCAGTTGGCCCAGCCGATCCGGACTTTACCGCTTCCTGTCAATATCTTCCGCGCTGCAGCTGCTGGTAGTGTCACAACAGCTGTCTGAGTACCTCTGTAGGCCTTATGAATCTTAATTGTCCCTAGTGGTATCTCGCAGGTTTCTCCGATTTCCGTTTGCAAGGCAGCCTGAATATCCTTCTTGGTTGTGGTACCGTCAAGATCTCGGATTTCGACGTCTTCCTGTGGCCCTTTGCAGATTACCTTTGCGTCTTCTTGGAGGATGTCCGCGATGGTCTTCTGTAAGGCTTGGCCTCGGTCAGCGCTCTTCCTCGAAAGCGTAATCAGCAAGCTCCCGGTCCTAGTTCTTTGGATCTTATCCACTGTAGTACGGACCTGTTCGTCAGGGACGTCCTGCTTTATTCGCTTCAGAATTTCAGCATACTTTGCCATCTCTGCGGGGCGGATGATCAGTGCGTCCGGCCTGATCCGTTTGCGCGGTTCTTTCCGATCAGGCTCTGGCCTGGACTTCTTCGGCGGTTGCTTCTGGAGCTTTTCTACTGCTTGCTCTCTCTTGGAATTCCTTGACTGGACTTTTTGCCATTCATTCACCTCCTTTTTTCCGCCGTTCTGTGTAACTGCGTTTTTCGGGGGACTTGGTTTAAGGTCCTTCTTCTTCTTTGTACGGCTGGTCATTGAGTCTGGGGAATTTCGTTCTTTCCTTTTCCCGGGCCTGATATCAGTTCCAGTTTCCTCTCCGTCTTCAACAACTGACTCGACGTCACCCTCGCCACCTGTGTCCATCTCCTCGACAAACGTGTCGGCTTTTGCTGGTGAAACCGCTGTCACACTCGTCTTCATCACGATATTACCGTGTTGTTGTTGGATCTCCTGCCATTCTTGGTCCAGTTTTTTGAACCTTCTCAGGGCACTGCAGATGTTCGTCGACTTCGACTTGATCTCCTTGTGGACATTTTGCTTGGTTTGGAGAAAGTCCTGCAGTCCACTGACTAGCTTCTCCAGATGTGCCAGCGCATCTGTCCTCTTCATCTTTGCACTAAGTAGCAGTGCGTCTTGCTGGGCATGAGGCCCGTTTTCACTCTTGTTTGTTTCCTGTGCATTACTCATACTTTTTAATTTACCAGCGCATCGTACGGAGTGGAGCGGGTTGCCATAACTAGGAACGGGTGTACCCTCGGAGATAGTACTCCTACTCCAGTTCCCTGAGGCCTAGCCGACACTTAGCCAGTCCCGGAATACACGGACGAACTAGACTCGCTCGGAGCGGTGAAGATTCCGATCTCTAACACTCACTGCGTACTTCCTGATCAAGGCCCGAAGTGGCTGGCTCCTGATCCACTGCTGCAACTTACACCTCGGTAGAGCAAGCTCACATCAGCCGTGGCCTGCATCGTCGGAAACTACGATACAGGTTCCGGTCACTCCCAGTGGGTCACAGCAGAGAACGATTGTCTTGTTAGGTCAGTTAGTGTGACCAACCCATTAAAGGGGAGTTTTGTCCACGGGAGCGTATTTTGTTTGGTTATTTTGCTTGGCTCCTACCCGCTGTACCTCATCAACTAAGAGATTAAGTGTCATTCAAGGACAGCGAGCGTTCTCCCATCCGCTCGGGGAGACGCGCCCGGTAGCAGTATCTCTTCTGCCCCGAGTATGTGTGTGTGTGTGTGTGTGTTCGTGTGTGTGTGAGTGTGTGTGTGTGTGTGTGTGTGTGTGTGTGTGTGTGTGTGTGTGTGTGTGTGTGTGTGTGTGTGTGTGTGTGTGTGTGTGTGTGTGTGAGTGTGTGAAAGTATGTGAACCGCTTATAACTTTTGAACAGCTCATCCGATTTTATCGCGGTTGATACCATTTGAAAGGGCTTGACCAAACTTAGATTTTAAGTATAATTTGAACCGATTTGTATCAGTAGATTTTTAGAAATCTTAAAAAAACTAAGAAAAAAAATTTTTTTAAATGTTTTTTCTGAATAACTTTTAAACGGCTTCACCCATCGATTTCAAAAACTAATCAGCTCTAGACAATAAAAAACCACGTCAATCGCCACCAAGCTGGTCGAAATCGGTTAATTCGTTCGAGAGATATCGTGAACGAAAGAATAGCAAAAACAGTGTTTTTTCAAAATGACTCCAAAATTTTTGGTTCGATTAATAAAAACCTGACAATTTTATATGAGGCTGATATAACTGCGTCGAAAACCGCCAACCGCGTGAAATTCGGTTGATCCATTCAAAAGTTATTGCGGATTGAAAATTCCAAATGTCGTGTTCTATGAAACTTCTATCAGACTTTTGAGCTTGAAAAGCTCAAATGCATAGAAATATCATCTCTTTGAGCTCAGAAGCTGAAAATATCACATAAATTATATTTTGAGCTAAAAAATCTCAAAAACTTTATAAGTACAATTTTAAGCGCCCAGGTATGTAATTAGCGGAAAGTTGCAGGGATGGCCTTTAGGGTGAACCGTTTAACTATATTTTTTTTCTTTGATTCAAGACCTAGTTTGAAGTCTTAAGAAAAGCACATATTTTTTCTTTCACTTCAAATAATCCTGCTAGGAGTTCTGCTGTCCAAGTGGATGCATCTTTTTTCTGAGGGCTCGCCAGAAATGACGTCATAATGGCAGAGTTTCGAATATTTTAAACTTCTCGCTAAGAAAATCGAAGATTTTTAGAAATCGGGAAGTTATTGTTCTTACCCCGTTTTGCAAAAATCGAGTTTTCACCAGATCTCGACGTTTTAAGGTCACAGGAAGCTTCCCTCACTACCCCCTCGATTTTGTCACTATTTCTGTACGTGTGTGTGTGTGTGTGTGTGTGTGTGTGTGTGTGTGTGGGTGGGTGGGTGTGAGTATGTGAACCGCTTATAACTTTGAACGACTCAACCGATCGGAGCCTACCAAACGGCGTTCTAAAGAGTTCCCTCAAATTTAGATTTTCCGCAAATTTGAACCGTTTCGGATTGATAGATTTTGAGAAATTTTGAAAAATCTTAAAAAAACAAGAAAAATTTTTTTTTGAAGGTTACATCAGTTTTAGGTACAATCAGAACTTTTCAGTGATGTAAAAAGATGACTTTGTAACAGGTTGATACCGCTTCATTGGCCCCTTAATTAAATTTAAATAAAGTAATAAACAACAAAATTGAAATCTAAATTAATGAACAAAAGAGCACCACCGGTTCCAGAGCCGAGAGCTTATCTTACAGGGTAGAGAGAGTGGAGGAAGGTGCTGTGAAATAAGTAAATTTTTAATTAACAATATGGCCAAAATTTATTAATGACAAAATTAACAAAGTGATCACGCACACACTCACACTATAATTACTTAACAATATTTTTCGTTCTTACTAACTTTTTACAGTTAGAGTTACTCTGCACAGAGACTGTCGTATGCAGAGATCGTCTGGCCTGACGAGCGGCTAACCCAAAACTTAAAACAATACCAACGAAAACCACCTTGCACAGAGACTGTCGTATGCGAAGGATCCCCGTTAACAACTCACGACTTTACACCTTAACTAAATAATCAACTAAAACCCTCGCACAGAGACTGTCGTATACGAGGGAACGCTGATATTACGCTCACACACTCATACCCCTTAACTAATTAGCCAACGAAACACCTCGCACAGAGACTGTCGTATGCGAGGGGACGCTGTTAACACACACACTCACATAACCCACCCGTCTACACACACACACACACACACACACACTGAATTTACTTTGCTTTCTTGTTTAAAAATTATTAACAAAATTTAATTCAGAAAAATATAACATTAAATTAAATTTTCAACTTAAATATTTCAGTCATTAGCTAGCAATTAAATTTACAAACGTTTTCGAGACTAAAAATTAATTCCTAAATGTCCGAACAAAAATCCGACGCATCAATTTATTCCAAATCAACTCTTAATTCAATATTAAATATTAAAATTGATTCTCATAAATTCCAACATATAATTTGAACTAAATATTCTTGGATTTCATATTCACGCCGATATATACTTTTATAAATAATTTTTTTAATAAAATAATAAATTTAACTATCAAAATAAATTTAGGAACTTAAATTCAATATATATAATTTAACCGCGTAGAAATTCCAGTTAAATAATAATTAGTTATTAATTTTCTCAATATAAAAAATTAATTGCCAAAAGTATATCTACGGGTAAATCAGTCTTAAATGCGCCAAATCTCAATAAATAATACAATGTTAATAAATAATAATCTTGTAACAAATAATATTGATAAATAATAATTCAATTGTTTGTAGTAAATTATCGAGTAAAATATTCGACAAGAATTTGCACGCTCAAAATGGACGCCAATATTCGTTAGTGCGTAGTAAATTCTGACCTTGGGTACGAGTTAACTACGTTGTACAATTTAACCGACGCTTGACTAGTCCGTGAGAAGACAACTGGAATTTTCTAGAAGAATTTATTATTCGGTTTTTATTTATTAAATTGTTAAAGAAAATATGTACAACTAAAACCGATTTTCAGATGTTCAAAAATTGATGATGAATAATAAAGTAAATTATTGTTTTATCAAATAAACTCTCACGAAAATTACATCACAAGGTCTCTTAGTGATCCTCGGGTAAAGGATCCCCTTGAGGGCCACTCAACACCAAATAACGAAGATAAATCAAAGAAGTAAATTAATTATTGAATTATTATTAATTAAATTAATGAACAATTAATCAGAGGAGAAGTAAACCGAGTATAAACCCCGCGGTCCACTCCTAGCCTACAGAGTAATTATTGATACCTTGTTGAATAACACGACGATCTAACTCACTACTTGAGATTGAAGTCCTAGATATTGTTGGCTTCTGTCGATAGGTAACTACTCCGGGGATCGGTCCCTCTTGATTTCTGTGGCACTCCGTCTGGCGGTTATACTACTTCTCCCTGTCACAATGCATGGCTCAGCTATAATAACCCCCAAACTACCCCCCCCCCTACTCTCTCTTTAGGCCCGAAGATCGAGACGTGCCAGTGCTGCGTCGTACTATTATCGATATCTGGTGACATATCGACTCAGGGTAATTTTAGCCTGTTACAACTTCAAACTTATGTCAATATTACGTACAACTGTGACATTTAACTGATGTAAAATAGGAACTTGAAACTCACATCAATATTACGTAGAATCGTGACTTACCAGTGACGTAAATGTATGCCTTGAAAGTTACATCAGTATAAAAGTGTTTTTTTGGAATTACTCCAAAATTCCTTCGTTAATCAATTCAATCTTAAAAGTTCTTTATGAGGCTTGAAAACTGCCTCTAATGCCGTTAAGCGCGTGAAAATCGGTTCAGTCATTCATAAGTTATTGCGGTTTGAAAATTCAAAAAATAGTGTTTTATTAAACGTTTATCAGACTTTTGAACTTAAAGAGCTCAAAATAACACAAAAATTATATTTTTGAACTCAAAAACAACATAAGTAAAATGTTGAGCGCTTAGGTATGGAATTAGCGGGAAGTTGCAAGGATGGCCTTTAGGGTCAACTGTTTTCCTAATTTGTTTTTTATTTCATTTATTGCACAGCAATTCTTCAAAAGCGTCATATTTATTGGATTAAACAAAAAAAAAATCGTTGGTCAACATCTATTAGAAATCAAATTCATGTTTGACAGAAAATTTGATCTTTATTTTTCCACTGAAAAGAACAGTTTTAGTGTAATACACAAAATTCAATCAAATTTTTAAAGATTGAATTTTGATCATGAATAACTTTTGAACGTGTGGACTAATCAAAAAATGTTATCAGATCTTTTTTATAGAACGTTAAATTTTCTACAAAGACTATAAAACTGATTTATTAATCAATTCGTCGTTTAAGTGGTATAAAAATCATAAGAAGCAAAAATAATTTTTCCCATGTTATTCTTATGGCAATTAAAAAAATGCGATGAAGACTATTTTAATATCGATAATAAGAGCTCAAATTTTAACTGGTGTCTTTTTACACCAAAATAAAAATTCTGAGCCTGTTTGAAAGAAAAAAAAAATTATTTCCATTTTCTGAATTACCCTAGTGTATACTGTGGGTCAATCAAGATTCTTGAGGATAATGGTCACAGACTTCAGCTAGCAATCGCTCTGATGATAGATTCTCGCTTTGTGGATGAGATATATGGCATATATGAAACTCTAGAGAAAGCAATTGACGTAGCTCCACAAACAAAAAGTCTATGCCAAGCTGAATGCTTCCCAGTGAACACATGACATTCATCTGATGTCGGTCGAATGTCATAAGAATGTCACAAGATTTTGACAAGTTTGACGTAAAATTGACCTTCCCTATGATCTTATTATGATGTCAAAACATGTGATGTTATTTTTACATCATTCTGATATAAAATCCCGCTTCGCTCAACGAAAATGCCGCTTTTCGCCTCCTTCGAGGAGAAATAGTAAATTACACACCTAGGGAAGTAAAGTAAGAAATGTCTCAGATCACATGTAATTGTTATCCCAGGCGAAGCCGACGTCAATAAACATGTGATCTGAGGCTTTCTTATTTACTGCCCATGGTGTGTAATATACTATAATATAAAATTTTTAAAAATTTAGTGCTCATATTACCTTACAATATAATAAATTAAATAATAAATGACTCTGGTCTTTTGTTTATAGAGGATCGAATAGCTCTGGAAGTAAGTCCCCTGGTGCTGGAAGTTACAATCCAGAAGCTGGATCGGTAATAAACAGTGGAATTAATGATGCAAAATCGCCAACAATAGGACAACAAGCTAAGCAATCCCAGAACACAAAAGATACTTCAGTAAGATTTTTACTTTTAGTGGAAAAAAATATAAACCTAAGATTAGTTTTTGATTACATTAGTTATAGAAAATTATAATGTGCAAAAACAATTTTTGCATATTATAATTGGCCAAAAATTAACCAGAAAGTTATGATCAACTTCTCTGCTAGACTTTATATATAATAACTTCATAGTAAATTATTTGTATCTTACCACTCACATTGATTATAAAATACTCGTTAAATAATTCGATTTAGATGAAAGATTTAAATTATAATATATATCATGAAATGAAACTTATTTTATTACCCTAGCGGTTTTGGTGCCACCGATAAAACTCTGTAGAAACTCGTCCAAAACTCAGCGTAACGCCGAAGTATAGCCGGCGTATATGGGGAGTAAACTCGGAGTATTGTGTGCAGTTGTGACACATAAAGACGATAGTGGTTAACCCTTCGTACCGGTTGTCTTTCGTATAACAGTCATTACTGTTGTGATGAAAGAAAATCTCACGCTATTGCGCAAGCGCCAAGAGCGAAATTTAAAATTTGCGCAAGCGCGAAGAGCGAAATTTTAAACTTTATGAACTAATTTGAAGTTATACAATTCTATTATATTGACTTGAGTATTTTATTTTTCTTAATAAAAATGATCATTTTGGGTAAAAAAATAACAATCACAAAATTTTTTTATCATGCAATTAATTTATTGTATTCACACAAATTGAAAGAAACATATTTTCAACAGATTAACGATGATCATTCTGAAAACATTCAACATAAATTAGTTTTTTAAAATAAATAATAATAATTAACGTTTCATAGTTTAAAATTACGCTAAATGTTATCAACAATCAGTAAATAACCTTTAGTCACAAGAAAATCACAATGTTTTGACTATTGTAACATTTTAATTAAGCACTAAGAAATATATTTTCATAATTACGTATAGTTCTTTAGCTTAAATAAGAAAGTTAGTCATCTTTAAAAAAAAATTCCAATGACATAAGCAAACAAATAATTTGCTAAAGAAAATTGCGTTTCATAAATAGAAATTAAGTTGACATAGAAGGCTCTCGCCATATAAGCCTGGGTAAAATGCCACCATTGCAATCGAGCTAATTTTTTTTTCTGAAATACCTTATACTGTGGACAACGTCGCAGCCCAGTTTCAACTCTGAAATATCACGCGTTTTTGAGTAAAAAAAAAAAAGTTTTTTTTTTTAAATCTATTTTTCTTCGAATCTACTTAACAATATTAAAAACAGTGCTTATGGGTTTTAAGATATCACTAATTAGTATTCCTAGAAAAATTCGCTCGATAAACGGGTAAGTTGGTCATGGGTAAAAATGCGATTATATTTAAAAAAAAATTTTTTTATGCCAAAAACGTATGGTACACCTTAGTTTTTTTTTTTGCACGTATTACTCTAACATTGACCTACAATATATATTTTTTTAAGATTTTTCAAAAGATTAGACGATAGTTAAAAAAAATAAAATATTCTTAAATTTTTTTTTTGCCTCAAATTGCCGCGAAAGTTGGATTTTCGAGCAACACATAGAGGGCGCAAAGAATACTATTTCTGGCAATGTATAGTTTAGTTAACTAGAAATTTAAATAGCGCGCTACGCGCGCGCCTTAATTTCGACCAATAAGGAATCAGGTCTCATTTTTTTGCTTGAGTTTCGACTATTGACTAACTTCACACACTTATATATTTTTACTGTAGGGATTTACCTCGCACAAGTATCGAAAAGTAACTTCTCTCTCTCTCTATCTGTCTCTACATTTCTGCACGACTACGCTAAAATACGATATATATTAAGTACTTAGCAATATTCTTTGGTAATTACGCATCATTTTTTGGAAAAAGTGACCAGATTTATATAATATTGGATTTTTACCTAAAATCTAAATTACAAGTCATCCTATGAAATCAGATTCGAATCACAATCAGTACAATATCTCACTGTATGTTCATTGCACATGATGATTGGTGCAATATGAGCAACTTTGAGTTGTGTAACTATTAGCTCTGCGTGGACAATAACAGCACAAACGACGGCTGGACACATGCGTTTATTTTTCTGGCTTAATATTACCAATTCTTAAAATAATAGATCGTAATTCTAACTTTAAATTAGGCAACTGACTACGAAGGACCAACTGTGGTTGCACTAGTTGAAAAAACAGTTGACGTAAAAAGTCTCTTCGAACAATTTTCTTCCCCACATTTTCTTCATAAATAATTCTTGAGTTTATACCAGCAATATTCAAGACTGCGTAAAATACAACCATTGGCAATTGACGCGTGTCACGAGCAACGTTGTAATCTCCTTGAAGCTGATCAACAACATCCACGCCAGCTTTTGTCTTATTATAAAAGGTGATAATCTCTGGCATCATTTTTTCTCCAGTACTATTGTCAGTGCTCGCGGAATTATGCATAGTGGAATACATCAAAACATTTTTTGATTTTTTGGGTATGTATGAAACTAACACGCTATTGTCGGTCACATGTGATATTTCTTCCTGTATTAAGTATCGGAGCAATTAGTCTTTTGACAATATCAATCGCTGAGTTAAATTTTACATGTGGACCTGATGGCTGTTTACCACAGTAAATTTCCATGTTGTACGTGTAGAATCCTTTAGAGTCAGCCATAGAATAAATTTTTATTCCATATCGTACAGGCTTATTCGCAATACAGGGTGTCCCAGAAGTAACGAATTAAAAATAATGTCTCTTTATTTGTTAGAGAAAGAGCGCCAGTGTCCAGTAAAGTACGTGCCAAACAAGGACACAACTAACTGTGTGACTAACTAGCGTCTATAGCTAACGTAGTCACACATATTTACTTACACATTCACACGTGCAAGCGTCTTCGTTTTGAACGCACTTGACTGGACACTAGTGCTCTCTCTCTAACGCATAAAAGGACGTTATTTTAATTAATAATTAATTATCTATGCGTCTGATTGAAAAATACCTAAGGACTTTTCGTCTCAGAATTATTTTGTTTATCAGATGCTACAATGGCGTCCGTTAGTTCTGGGACACCCTGTATATTGACGAAATTTACATCTACCACGGAAAGCTTGAAGCATCTCATCAATGGTCAAGTATTCACCTGGAGTATAATTCTGCTGGCAACGCTCAATGAAACTATCTGAAAATTCTTAAATTGGTGCTAAATTGTCCACTTTTTTGCGTTCCTCGTGGTCATTGATATTATCAAACTTTAATGCCGATAACAAGGTGCAGAATCGAGACCTAGACATTACAGCACGATAACAATCAGGAGCCGTCCCGTCAGTTGCCTAAAGCTCTTTCAAACTAACACGAGAATCTTTGTGAACACCTAGCAAGTATAACAATCCAATCATAGCATTAATTTTAACATAAGACGTTGGTTGAATATCAGTTTTCCTTTTCTTCGACGAGCGCAGTTTTTTCAAAAAAATGTTGGTATAAGCAACAATTTGTTCAATAGTTTCAGCCGGCAAAAATAAATTCCAACAATCTTTTGGTGTTTTTGAATTTTTGTTCAGTTCTGTAGGTCCAGGCAAACCGGTGACAATATTTTGTTTTTGAGTTCGAACCTTCGGATTAGGAGGATCACTGAACCACCAAGTACTTTTATCCTTGCCGAGAACATATTTGATATTGACAGCTTTATTTTTTACCGACTTATTGTTATTGTTACCTGTGTAACGGGTACTTTTTGACGTATCTTTACCCCAGGCTCGATTTAAGCTCGCCGGAGTCCAGGATTCTAACGAGGGTAAATCTAAATTAATTAAACTCAAAAATTTAATTATAATTATCAAAAAAAAAAAAGAAACTTTACTATAATAAACAAAACATTAAATTTATACATTTTACAATAACGGCGATTAATTAAACAAAACCCATACATACATGGCGTTTACTAATATCATTACCGACTTCGGTAATATCATACTCCCGTTGTTTACAAAAACGCGTCGCTAATTCCCTTCCGTCGGCCCTCTGGTGCCCGATTCCTGACGGGTGACTAGTGCCACCCCGCAGGCCCTACTTCGCGATTCCCAAGGCGAGAGTGAATAAAATCCTCCTCGCCCCACCTAATCGGATGTGGTTGCCACCTTTTGGCTGAAGGCCTCCAGGTGGAGAGTCGCCTTTTCTCGTAGGAGATAAGTTCACTTACCTGTGGTAGTCCGCACCAGGTAGAGTGGACCCTCTTTTAATTCCTCGGCCAGAAGTCTCTAGACGAGAAATTAACCCCAGAGAGAGGATGCTCAACGGCGGATGATTTTCAGGCTTTATCAACCCGAAAATTATTACTAATAGCGAAAATTATTGGCGAATTATCGCCACCTATCGCTCGCCGTCGAACTTCGGGAAATCCCCAAAAGTTTCTAAGTTTTTATTCAAATTTCCGAAATTAAATATTAAATTCATTCAATCAATTTAACAGATTTCATAAATTCCAATCAAAATACATTTCCATACAAATTCATCCACGACACTTAGAAAATAATCTTCATACAAAATAAATAATTTTCGTAAAATTATTTTCCCATATTAAATAGTCGCTGGGACTTAGAAATTAATTATTAATTGGATATTTCGAATTTATTCGAAATATTTTAATCAATTATTAATTTCAGATAAAGTCAATTTTTGTTCTTTGAACGAACAAAAATTATAACGACGCGGTTTCGCTTATATTAGCTCGGCGATTTTTACTGCGAGCGAACAAGCGACGCCATTTATTGCGGCGATAGCGAACTAACAAATTCCTTTTTTACTTTTCAACGTCGTTTCCAATGATTATGAATAATTAATTGATAACAAATAAAAATAATAATAACCAATAATAATTAATAATTAAGATAATAATTCAATTCATAAACAAAACTAAAACTAAATACATAAATGCCGTAGCACGGGCAGTCGACGCGGTCGCGGTAGCGGTAGCTTGCTTGGTCCGTCGATGAGGCCCGCGGTGCCGTCGCTCGTCACACCCCTCCGCCGCCCGGCTTATAATACCTTCTTCACATCTGTATCTGTATCACTGTCATCATCGAAGTCTGCTGCTGATTGTTCTGAATCAGAATTATGTTCACTGTTACGTCCGGGTGTTAATGGAGTAACCTATCAACAGTTCCTTAAATTTGAGACTAATCACTGAAGATTATATGTCTCGGGAGGCGGGAACCACGCCTGTAAATAATCGTATGTCAGTATTACGCGAATTTTGGACAAATAATGAAGTATTAGATTTTGTTAAGAAAAAGGAGGAATACTGAGGAATTGAACTGTTATTTAAGTGATGGTCAGGCACGAGCGAATAATGATAGACACGGTATAGACGATAAAAAGAGATAGGAAAGAATTATATCTGTCAATAGTAGACTACAACGTAGATGACAATTATCTCCTTACCTGAATGGATTTCTTTGAATATTATTGATCGTGATTATAAATCCCTACTTAATGTATGATAAACGAAAAATTAATTTATAGTTTTAATTATGGTTTTAGAATAAAAGAATGTTATCCACAATGAAATTTAATTAATTCAACTTTCGGCCCGCTGCGCTCAACAAAGTTGCCGCTTCCTGCCTTCGTCGAGCAAAAAAATAGTATACACTCCGCGGGAAGTAAATAAGAAAACCTCAGATCACATGTTTGTTGACCTCGGCTTCGCCTCGGCAATTACATGTGATCTGAGACATTTCTTATTTTCCTGCCCTAGGTGAGAAATGTACTATGGTTACTTATGCTTGACATTAATATTACACTTTACTTCCCTAGGTGTGTAATATACTATACCTGGTAACAACGAAAAATAATTGACTGCTTGATAGTTTGGCTGGTTAGGATATAATTTGGTTTAAAGAAAACTTTTATAAATTGATTAAGGAAATGTAACTCGTTGAGTTCTTTTACTGAACGTAATAGTAGAATAATTAAAACAAATGAAGCTACGGAACGTACGAACGTTGGTGGGTATGATTGAACTAAAACCGATTATTAGTATTCCGAATTAGTAATTTTTACTACTGTCCAAAAAAATTCTGTCAGATTAATAATTTTTACTATTGTTACGCTCAAACAAGTCCTCCTGGGTAAATAATTCTTACTGTCCCCATGTCTGATTAAGCCCTTCCGGTTTACTAATTTTTGACCGCGGCCATATCGGAGCAAGCCCTTCCGGATTACTAATTTTGACTACGGTACGGCCAAACGAGCCCTCCCAATTTAATAATTGTTACTGCCCGATCTGTTGCTCGCGGTTGGGGTTATTATAGTCATACTAGCCCGTACTGACACGTACCATCGATTCTTGAAATGGTGAAATTGCAAGAAAACTGCTAATTAGTTATTATCTTTTTCTTTGAATTGATTGAAGAATAAGAGAACTATATTTTGGCAAAGGTTCACATTATAAGATTAATTACGTTAATAATAATTAATTAGAAACGATAACTAGGGTAGAAATTATTTAATAATTATTATTCATCCCTGGTAGCGAAACTACCCTATCTTTTCCTTTGGATTTGATTGAAAATAGGAAAAATATGTTTTGGTAAATTTTCATATCATAAAAATAATTACGTTAACTGTAATTAATTAAAAACGGTGAATTTCGTTGAGTGCGCATGTGCTGTAGTTCCGTGGAGATCTTAACATTTATGGTCGGTTAGTTGCTAAGCGCTCTGATTGGCTAGTTCGACATTAATCTAGTTTTTTAGTATTTGTGAATAATACCGACGGTACTGTATGAGTATTGCATGACTCCTGACTTAGTTACTTGTCTTATGGTAAAGGAGGGGAGACAATAGCGGCACGTGTCGTGTCTTCACTAATACTAGTATATATCAGGTGCGTATAGTATATATCAGGTGCGTATAGTATATATCAGGTGCGTATAGCTACCAATATTATACGACATGTGTAGTGTATCCACCAACGTATGTTTAACTTTATCAACCGGTGTAATTTTAATATTAATATGGTTTCTCTTTTTCCAGAGAATAGAGATAATGTCTCAAGCCTAACTAAGGGTATTTTAACCCGTTCAAATAATTCCTCTTTCTTTGATTCAGCTTATTTAATTTTTAAGTCACAAAAATTACATATTTATGTACAAAGAACTATGTACGAGTTACACGGGGCCGTAACATCACTGTGTTCTGACTCACCATCAGACATAAAATCCAAATTAGAAAGATTTTCCTCTTCAGTCATTTTTTTTGGAATAACTTTTTACCGGCTCTACTGATTGATTCTACAGATTTTTTTTATCTTCTATTCTCACATTTATTGATATAATTTATATATTAAATTAAAAAAATGAATTTTGTTCCATTGACAGGTGCAAAACTAACAAGGAAAGGTTCTCAGGTGTCCACCTCCGATTTCAATACCGCTGAAATATGTTATTCTACATCAAAATCTAAGAGACACGTATTTTTTTGATCGACGGAAAAACATTTTTAGGGGGTGAAATCCACCCCCAAAGTTAACCCCCTTAGAGGGTCAATTGCTGGTTTCAAATACTTGCAGTCATTTTTGCAAACGACCAAGTGGGTCATAATCTACATGAAAAATGATGAAAAATATATATAAATGGATTTTAGAAAATTAATATCAAATAGTTTTTATAATCAATAAAGATGACAAAAGTTTAATAAAAAAAAAAGTACTCATTATTTTTCAACTGGACCAACGGCGATCGAAAGAGCTCTAAAAAATAGAAAATACGTGTTTTTTCATTAATTATGGAAATTTAAAATTCAAGATTTAAATCATCCTTTATTGATAATTACTTTATCACACTTATCAGCAGTAATAATTTTATTTCTTCTTTTCATTATCGATTCTTTTTCATGAAAACAATACACACAACTATAGTTTGCTAAATTACACGTTCTTTTCTCTCGATCTAACATAATATTCATCTCGAAGAATCTAAACAAAGTCATCAGATTATTCAATAATATAAGGTTATAAGAAAACTAATTCATCTTTTCATTCATTAATAATGTATATGAAATGTGTGACTATTTCATTCGTGATATGTACTATATTTATGATATTGATCGAAAAAATTTTCAAGACACAATGACTTTTTACACAAAGAACAACGAATGACCGCTAAATTTTTACATCCTGGAATTTTACAATGGGTATTACAACGATCTCCAAATGCAAAACTTACAGGATTTTCGAATTCGTTTGGTTTTATCTCAACGTAAACACTTTTGAACCAAGAGTACTTGAAAAGATCTCTAGATCGAGGAGATGAAAGTTGATAATAAGTAAGCGATTGTATTTTAATGATTTTATTTCTTAAATGTAAATTCAAATCTTGACCCATCAATAATACACTGTCAGAAAAATGTTTGACAAAGTTTTTCCATATTCTGAATCCGAAAACATCAAGTGGCTGAATATTTCCAGTTGTTCCTTTTGGTATTATCATTATTTCCAAATTCTTATAAGAGGGTTTGACAGCAGTTACAGCTTCTGGACAGTGTCCAGTCCACAAATCCAATAATAACAAATTTTTTGAACCAACATTCGGAAAAAAACATGTTTCGGCCAAGTTTTGAAGTGGTCTAAAAATAAACATGAAAATGAAAGCAGCGTTTTGAAAATTTATTAAAAAAAAATTAGGAAAACGGTTGACCCTAAAGACCATCCCTGCAACTTCCCGCTAATTCCGTTAATACCTGGGCGCTTAAAATTGCACCTACGAAGTTTTTGAGCTCGTCGAGCTCAAAAATACATGCTGTGTGTTATTTTGAGTTCTCCAAGCTCAAAAAGATACCTCTTTTATGCTTTTGAGCTCTTTAAGCTCAAAAGTCTGATAAAAAGTACATAGAACACTATTTTTTGAATTTTCAAACCACAATAACTTTTGAATGAATGAACCGATTTTTACGCGGCTGGCGGCATTCTACGCAGTTTTTTAAGCCTCATAAAGAATTTCTAAGTTTTAATTGGTCAAACCAGAAATTTCGAAGTAATTCCGAAAAAACCCTTTTTTGGGTTTTCTTTCCTGCACGATATCTCTCGAACGGTTTTTTTCAGATTTTTCGAAATCTATCGGTCCGAATCAGTCCAAATTGTATTTAAAATCCAAGTTTGGCGAAGCCCTTTCGAATAACACCAACTGCGATAAAATCGGTTTAACTGTTCAAAAGTTATAAGAGGTTTACATACTTACACACACACACACACACACACACACACACACACACTCGGGGCAGAAGAGATACTGCTACCGGGCGCGTCTCCCCGAGCGGATGGGAGAACGCTCGCTGTCCTTGGATGACACTTAATCTCTTAGTTGATGAGGTACAGCGGGTAGGAGCCAAGCAAAATAACCAAACAAAATACACTCCCGTGGACAAAACTCCCCTTTAATGGGTTGGTCGCACTAACTGACCTAACAAGACGATCGTTCTCTGCTGCGACCCACTGGGAGTGACCGAAACCTGTATCATAGTTTCCGACGATGCAGGCCACGGCTGATGTGAGCTTGCTCTACCGAGGTGTAAGTTGCAGCAGTGGATCAGGAGCCAGCCACTTCGGGCCTTGATCAGGAAGTACGCAGTGAGTGTTAGAGATCGGAATCTTCACCGCTCCGAGCGAGTCTAGTCCGTCCGTGTATTCCGGGACTGGCTAAGTGTCGGCTAGGCCTCAGAGAACTGGGGTAGGAGTACTATCTCCGAGGGTACACCCGTTCCTAGTTATGGCAAACCGCTCCACTCCGTACGATGCGCTGGTAAACTAAAAAGTATGAGTAATGCACAGGAAACAAACAAGAGTGAAAACGGGCCTCATGCCCAGCAAGACGCACTGCTACTTAGTGCAAAGATGAAGAGGACAGATGCACTGGCACATCTGGAGAAGCTAGTCAGTGGACTGCAGGACTTTCTCCAAACCAAGCAAAATGTCCACAAGGAGATCAAGTCGAAGTCAACGAACATCTGCAGTGCCCTGAGAAGGTTCAAAAAACTGGACCAAAAATGGCAGGAGATCCAACAACAACACGGTAATATCGTGATGAAGACGAGTGTGACAGCGGTTTCACCAGCAAAAGCCGACACGTTTGTCGAGGAGATGGACACAGGTGGCGAGGGTGACGTCGAGTCAGTTGTCGAAGACGGAGAGGAAACTGGAACTGATATCAGGCCCGGGAAAAGGAAAGAACGAAATTCCCCAGACTCAATGACCAGCCGTACTAAGAAGAAGAAGGACCTTAAACCAAGTCCCCCGAAAAACGCGGTAACACAGAACGGCGGAAAAAAGGAGGTGAATGAATGGCAAAAAGTCCAGTCAAGGAAGGCCAAGAGAGAGCAAGCAGTAGAAAAGCTCCAGAAGCAACCGCCGAAGGAGTCCAGGCCAGAGCCTAATCGGAAAGAACCGCGCAAACGGATCAGGCCGGACGCACTGATCATCCGCCCCGCAGAGACGGCAAAGTATGCTGAAATTCTGAAGCGAATAAAGCAGGACGTCCCTGATGAACAGGTCCGTACTACAGTGGATAAGATCCAAAGAACTAGGACCGGGAGCTTGCTGATTACGCTTTCGAGGAAGAGCGCTGACCGAGGCCAAGCCTTACAGAAGACCATCGCGGACATCCTCCAAGAAGACGCGAAGGTAATTTGCAAAGGGCCACAAGAATACGTCGAAATCCGAGATCTTGACGGTACCACAACCAAGGAGGATATTCAGGCTGCCTTGCAAACGGAAATCGGAGAAACCTGCGAGATACCACTAGGGACAATTAAGATTCATAAGGCCTACAGAGGTACTCAGACAGCTGTTGTGACACTACCAGCAGCTGCAACGCGCAAGATATTGACAGGAAGCGGTAAAGTCCGGATCGGCTGGACCAACTGCCGAATCAGAGCTACGAGGAGACCAATCCAATGTTTCAAGTGCTGGCACTTTGGACATCTTGGATCCCAGTGCAAGAGCAATGTGGATCGGTCTAAGCTATGTATTAGGTGCGGACAAGAGGGACACAAGATTGCTGAATGCAAAAACCCAGCGAAATGTGTATTATGCGCGGATCAAAGTGCGGAGAACTCGGCTCATCATGCCGGCGCAACCAGGTGCCCAGTATTAAAAGAGGCACTCCAGAAGATAACAAACAAACAGACATGAAGATATTGCAGCTAAACCTAAACCATTGCGAAGCTGCACATGATCTGCTTATGTAAACAGCAAGAGAACTAGAGTTAGACTTAGTAATGATAGCAGAGCCATACAGATACCTGAATACCCAGCCTTGGGAATCTGACAGCACCACCAAGGCTGTCATCTGGTCTTGTGGTAAGCATCCCTTCCAGAGTGTAGTTAACAATGATAATGCCGGCTTTGTAGCAGCAACAGTTAACGGCATCCGTTTCTACAGCTGTTATGCACCATCTAGCCTATCCATTGTTGAATTCACTGAATTCTTGGACAAACTGACTGAGGACGCCAAGCAGCATTATCCGGTCGCGATTGCCGGTGACTTCAACTCCTGGGCAGTAGACTGGGGCAGCAAGCAGACAAATGCGCGAGGAAAAGCACTCCTAGAAGCTTTCTCTACACTAGATGTAGTCCAGCTCAACAGTGGTGATACGCCAACCTATACTAAAGGAGAAGCAAGCTCTATCGTAGATCTCACTTTCGTCAGCAGCAGCCTCATCAGTGGGAAATACGACTGGAAGGTGATGGATATCTACACAGCCAGTGACCACAAGGCAATTCTCTGGGAAATATCACATGACCGGAATACAAGAAGACCAATCAAGTCATTCAATACCATTGGATGGAAAGTGAAGCCTTTTGACACAAGCACATTGGTAATAGCCCTTAATAGTGAACCGATTACTACTGGATCCGCAGAAGAAATTACCAAGGACCTGATGAAAAGAGTTGTCCAGGCCTGTGACGCCAGTATGGTCCGGAAACACAGCATAAGCCAACGCCCGGCAGTGCACTGGTGGAACGACCACATCAGTGTTCTTCGGAAAGAGTGTCTAAAGAAAAGAAGAATATCCCAGCGTGGCTATCGATGACCTAACTCTGCGGAGCTGATCGCAGAGTACAAAAAGGCGCGTCGTGAACTGAATAAAGCCATCAAAGAGAGCAAAAGAAGATGCTGGAAAGAGCTTATAGACGAGGTGAATAAAGACGTGTGGGATAGGCCTTATAATGTGGTTATGACCCACCTGAAAAAACAACAAATGCCATCACCTACGTGTCCTCAACTTCTTCAGAAAATCGTCACTGCACTGTTCCCACAGCAACGCAACTTCGATTACCAGTTGGCGCCAGGCGAACTGGAAGACATTCCACCTGTCACTGAAGAAGAACTGCTGGAGGCCTGTAACCGTGTAGGGAATAATAAAGCACCGGGATTGGACGGAATCCCTAATATAGCCTTGAAAACCATCATAAAGGCAGCTCCAACATTATTCCTCGACGCTTATAATGCATGCCTCAAGGAGGGGACATTTCCTCGTAAGTGGAAACAGCAACGATTGGTACTGTTACCTAAAGGGAAGAAACCACCAGAAGAACCGTCATCTTACCGACCACTTTGCATGCTAGATACGGCGGGTAAGATATTTGAGCGCATAATTCATCAGAGAATTGAAGCAGTAGTCGACCCACTCCTTGCAGACAATCAGTATGGATTCCGGAAAGGACGATCAACCCTGGACGCAATCAAACAGGTTGTTGATACGGCCAAGGAAGCAATCGCAAGAACCAGATGAAAAGGTGGAACGAAGAAGTATTGTCTGGTGGCGACACTAGACATCAGAAACGCCTTCAACTCCGCCAATTGGAAATGCATCATGCAGGCCCTCCAAGAGAAGAATGTATCAGAATACCTGCTTAAGATCGTAGCAAGCTACTTTGAAAACAGGATCCTGAAGTATGACACGAAGAACGGTCCGAGGGAGTATGATATTACTGGAGGGGTACCACAAGGTGCAGTTCTAGGCCCGCTCCTGTGGAACATTATGTATGACGGGCTATTAAGACTAACTCTGCCAAGAAACGTCAAACTCGTAACATATGCAGATGACGTAGCCGTAGTGATCGTTGCCAAACACCTTGACGGGTTAAATCATATGTTCGATCTCACTTTTGAGCACGTTTACCGGTGGATGGATGCAGTGAACCTGCAACTGGCGCAACACAAGACTGAGGCAGTACTTATTACCAGCAGAAAAGTTGTAGAGACCATTAAGCTGAAAGTCGGCGAACAAGAAATCACATCACAACCTTATATCCGATATTTGGGAGTGATGCTAGATGCCCGACTCAACTTCAAGCAGCAAGTGGAACATGTCAGTGCCAAAGCGTCAGTAGTGAGGGCTAGTCTCGCACGACTGATGCCGAACGTCGGAGGCCCAAAACAGAGCAGGATGCTATTATTGTCATCAGTAGTCACATCGGTGCTCACTTACGGAATATCCATTTGGGCCGACGCATTAAAGACGCAAGAATCATGGAGAAAGGCTGGACCAGTATATCGACTGAGTGCCCTACGAGTAGCTAGCGCCTCCCGCACAATATCAGAGGAAGCAGTGTGTGTTATTTCCGGTACTCTGCCTCTCAGAGTCCTAGCTGAGGAAAGACGGAACCTATATCAACGAAAAAGGTCAACCACACTGAGCCCTGAAGAACTTAGAAGGGAAGAACGGCAACACAGCATCGCAAGATGGCAACAAGACTGGAATGCTTCAGAGATGTGTGGTTCAGCCGGAGTCACGGTGAGATCAACTATTATTTAACGCAGATTTTATCAGGACACGGATGTTACCGGAAGTATCTTCACCGCTTTAAGCACGATGATACCCCAGAGTGCCCGTCCTGTCCAGGGGTCAATGAAGATGCGGAGCATGTTTTCTTTGTGTGTCCACGTTTCAACCAACAGCGCGATGAGTTGGGGAAGATTCTGAAAAAGAGAACCAAACCAGAGTCAATAGTAGAAGCAATGTTGTCGTCAGAAGTTGCCTGGAACGCCACAAGCACTTTTGCTACAAAAGTGCTTACCGAGTTGCAATCTACTGAAAGGAAAAGAGCGAAAGACAGAATCTAGAAGGAAGAAATAACATCTTAGCCACCAGAAGGAAGAGCGGCAGCTAATTCCTCCCCCCGCGAAGAAATGCCTTACGGCGGTACCATGGGGGATCGGAGAGAAAGGGGTTTAGGCGTCAGCGTCGAGTTCTAGTATGACGCTGCGTCGAGTCGCCACATATCCAGGCCAAACAGCTATGCCTAGAATCCGTAAGAAGGATTCCCCCCCCCTCCTAAAAAAAAAAAAAAACACAGAC
This sequence comes from Cotesia glomerata, assembly GCF_020080835.1. Lineage (NCBI taxonomy): Eukaryota > Metazoa > Arthropoda > Insecta > Hymenoptera > Braconidae > Cotesia > Cotesia glomerata. The sequence continues at coordinate 12,553,998 of NC_058163.1, forward strand.
ACACACACACACACACACACACACACACACACACAGTTCTAGCTGAGGAAAGACGGAACCTTTACCAACGAAAGAGGACAACCACACTAAGTGCCGAGGAACTCAGAACTAAAGAACGGCAGAACAGCATCGCACGATGGCAATCGCAGTGGGAGGCCGCGACAACAGGAAGATGAACACACCGTCTCATACCGAAGATCGACGTTTGGCTAAACCGAAGTCATAGCGAGGTCAATTACTATCTGACGCAGTTGTTGTCAGGACATGGATGTTTTCAGACGTAGCTTCACCGCTTCAAGCATGATGATTCACCGGAGTGCCCGTCCTGCCCAGGAATCAATGAAGACGCGAAGCACGTTTTCTTTGAATGCCCACGATTTTACCCACAGCGAGATGAGCTGGAGATGATCCTTAAAAAGAAAATCCAACCAGAGACAATAGTAGAAGCAATGTTGTCATCAAGAGCCTCCTGGAACGCCATCAGCACATTTGCAATAGAAGTCCTCATAGACTTGCGTTCCATCAAAAGAAGAAGAGCAAATGACAACAACTAGAAGAAAGGTAAAATAACACCTTAGCTACCAGAAGAAAGAGCAGTAGCTTGATCCTCCCCTAACGAAGTAATGCCTAACGGCGGTTTCCATGAGGGATTAGGGAAAAGAGGAAAAGGGGTTTAGGGTGTAGTGGGTAGGGGTGCTAGCGTCGAGTTTTAGTATGACACTGCGTCGAGTCGCCACATATCCAGGCCAAACAACTATGCCTATAATTCGTAAAAAGGATTCCCTACCCTTAAAACAAAAAAAAAAAAAAAATACACACACACGCACGCACGCACACACACACACACACACACACACACACTCAAGGCAGAAGAGATACTGCTACCGGGCGCGTCTCCCCGAGCGGATGGGAGAACGCTCGCTGTCCTTGGATGACACTTAATCTCTTAGTTGATGAGGTACAGCGGGTAGGAGCCAAGCAAAATAACCAAACAAAATAAGCTCCCGTGGACAAAACTCCCCTTTAATGGGTTGGTCACACTAACTGACCTAGCAAGACGATTGGTTCCTGCTGTAACTCACTGGGAGTGTCCGGAACCTGTATCGTAGTTTCCGACGATGCAGGCCACGGCTGATGTGAGCTTGCTCTGCCGAGGTGAAAGTTGCAGCAGTGGATCAGGAGCCAGCCACTTCGGGCCTTGATCAGGAAGTACGCAGTGAGTGTTAGAGATCGGAATCTTCACCGCTCCGAGCGAGTCTAGTCCGTCCGTGTATTCCGGGACTGGCTAAGTGTCGGCTAGGCCTCAGGGAACTGGGGTAGGAGTACTATCTCCGAGGGTACACCCGTTCCTAGTTATGGCAACCCGCTCCACTCCGTACGATGCGCTGGTAAATCAAAAAAGTATGAGTAACTTACAGGAAACAAACAAGAATAGAAACGGGCTTCATGCTCAACAAGCAGCGATTGAAGCAAGCGCTGACATGAAGAGAACGCAAGCGTTGGAGCGCCTTGAGAAGCTGACCATTGAGCTGCAAGAGTTTGTCCAAACTAAGGTCAATATCCACAAGGAGATAAAGACCAAGACAACCGGTGTAGTCAATGCTCTTGGAAGATTCAAGAAACTGGACGAGGAATGGCAGTCATCACGACGCCGCATTGAAACTGAAACTGAGACGGAAGAAGCAATGGACACTGGAGCCGACGGTGACGGTGAATCTGCTGCTGAGGACAAGGGTGAAACTGACACAAGGTCTGGAAAGAGAAAGGACCGAGATTCGCCAGAGCCAACCGACAAAGTCACAAAGAAGAAGGACTTGAAAAAAAGCCCTCCCCAACGACTGGCAGGGCAGGGCGACGAACCCAAGAAGACGACTGACTGGGAAAAAGTACAGTCTAAGAAGGAGAAGAGAAGGCTAGCTAGAGAGCAACTCTCAAAACAGCCGCCGAAGGAGCCCAGGCCAGAGCCTAAGCGGAAAAAACCACGCAAATGGATCAGACCCGACGCACTGATCATCCGCCCGGCCGAGAAAACAAAGTATGCCGAGATTCTGCGTCGTATAAAGCAGGACGTCCCAGATGAGCAGGTTCGTTCAACTGTGGATAAGATCAACAAGACCAGAAGTGGGGACTTGTTGATTACGATTTCGAGGAAGAGCACTGACAAAGGCCAAGGTCTGCAAAAGACGATCGCGGACATCCTTAAGGAGGAGGCCAAAGTGATTTGCAAAGGGCCACAGGAGACCATCGAGATCCGAGATGTCGATGACGACACGACGAAAGAGCATATTCAGACCGCTCTAAAGAGGGAAGCTGGAGAAAGTTGTGAAATCCCACTAGAGGCAATCAAGATCCGTAAAGCCTTTAGGGGTACACAGACAGCCACAGTGTCACTACCAGCAGCTGCAGCACAAAAGTTACTGGAGGGAAACTGCAAAATAAGGATAGGCTGGTCTAATTGCCGAATGAGAGCAACGAAGAGACCCATACAATGCTTCAAATGCTGGCACTTTGGGCACTTCGGATCGCAGTGCAAAAGCGAAGTCGACCGGTCTAAGCTCTGCATAAGGTGCGGAAAAGAAGGACACAAAATTGCTGATTGTAAAAATCCAGCTAAATGTGCACTGTGCTTTGAACGGCACGGCGTAGAAAAGGCGGCTCACCATGCAGGCACGAACAGATGCCCCATCTTCCAAGAAGCGCTCCAGAAGATAACGAAGCCAAGAACATGAAGATAGTGCAGCTCAACCTCAATCATTGTGAGGCTGCGCATGACCTGCTCATGCAAACTGTGCGCGAATTAGAGGCAGATGTAGCACTTATAAGTGAGCCTTATAGACATCTGAGTAACCAACCCTGGGAATCCGACAGCACTAACAAAGCCGTCATCTGGTCCTGCGGTAAATGTCCTTTTCAGAGAACAGTCAACAATAAAGAAGCTGGCTTCGTAGCAGCATGGGTAGATGGCCTCCGCTTCTACAGTTGCTATGCACCACCTAGTCTCTCTAATGAGCATTTTGAAGACTTCCTTGATCGGCTAACTGAGGACGCAAGAAAACACTTTCCCGTGGCAATAGCTGGTGACTTCAATTCCTGGGCAACAGACTGGGGCAGCAAGTTCACTAATACACGTGGAAAAGCACTTCTCGAGGCAATGGCCACTCTGGACGTGATCCTTCTTAATACCGGTGACACGCCAACGTATACTAAGGGAGAGGCAAACTCAACTGTCGACCTTACATTTGTCAGCAGTTGCTTAGCTCGAAGAGGTTTTTCTTGGAAAGTATTGAACATCTATACAGCCAGCGACCATAGTGCGATACTATGGGAAATATCAACTGGCCAGAAACTAACAAGAGACAACAGGAGCGCTAGCGCGGTTGGGTGGAAAGTTAAGTCTCTCGACCCCACTGCTTTAGTAGTAGCCTTAGACTGCAATCCGATCATCGTAGAAACTGCTGAAGAGAAGACCAAGGACCTAATGAGAAGAGTCACCCAGGCTTGCGACGCTAGTATGTCTCGGAAACGTCGCATAAATTCAAGACCTTCAGTGCACTGGTGGAACGATCACATTAGCATTCTACGCTCAAAGTGTCTTAAAAAAAGAAGAAAGTCTCAGCGTGGCTACAGACGATCTAACTCCGCAGAGCTGTTGGCAGAGTATAAAAAGGCCCGTCGAGAACTGAACAGAGCCATCAAAGAAAGCAAAAGACGTTGCTGGAAGGAACTGGTCGCAGAAGTCGAGAAAGATCCATGGGGCAGACCGTATAAGGTGGTTATGACCCACTTGAAATGCCAACCAATGCCATCACCTACGTGTCCACAACTCCTAGAGAAGATTGTTACTACGTTGTTTCCCCAACAGCTGGTATTCACCTACAAGTTGGAGCAGCTCAATTCTGAAGACATCCCAACTATCACGTTGGACGAGTTGATAGAGGCAGGAAATCGAGTAGGGAATAATAAGGCGCCGGGATTGGACGGAATTCCTAATATTGCCCTGAAATCAATCCTTAGGGCAGCACCGACATTATTCCTGGACGTTTACGATACATGCCTGAAGGAAGGGACTTTTCCCCAGAAGTGGAAACAGCAACGGCTAGTGTTACTTCCGAAGGGGAAAAGCCGCCGGAAGAACCGTCATCCTACCGACCACTCTGCATGTTAGACACGGCCGGCAAGATATTCGAGCGCATAATTCATCAGAGAATAGAGGCTTTAGTCGATCCACTCCTAGCAGAGAACCAGTTTGGTTTCCGAAAAGGACGGTCAACTCTGGATGCTATCAAATTGGTTGTTGATATAGCCAAGGATGCAATCGCCGGAACGAGATGGAAGGGTGGAAAGAAGAAATACTGCTTGGTGGCTGCTTTGGACATCAAGAATGCCTTCAACTCCGCTAACTGGGACTGCGTTATGCGGGCTCTAGAAGAAAAAACATACCAGGATACCTTCGCAGAATAGTAGCGAGCTACTTCACGAACAGGCTCCTGAAATATGACACGACGAATGGTACGGAAGTGTACGAAATCTCCGGAGGAGTGCCACAGGGATCAGTCTTAGGTCCTCTGCTATGGAACATCATGTATGATGGCCTCCTGAGAATAGCATTGCCTACGGGAGTCAAACTTGTAGCATATGCGGATGACGTAGCTGTCGTGATTGTCGCAAAGCACCTCGAAGAGATAGAAATGGCATTTGATATTACATTCAGACGAGTCAATTTGTGGATGGACATGATGAACTTGCAACTAGCCAAGCATAAAACCGAGGCAGTGCTCATCACCAGCAGAAAAACGGTAGAAACCATCAAGTTGAGAGTCGGAGAACAAGAAATCACATCACAACCATTTATCCGTTATCTGGGAGTGATGCTGGATGCACGACTCAACTTCAAGCAGCAGGTGGAACATGTCAGTGCCAAAGCGTCAGTAGTGAGGGCTAGTCTCGCACGGCTGATGCCTAACATCGGAGGCCCAATGCAGAGCAGGAGGCTACTATTGTCATCAGTAGTCACATCAGTGCTCACTTACGGAATATCCATTTGGGCTGATGCACTGGAAACCCAAGAATCATGGAGAAAAGCTGGACCAATATACCGACTGAGTGCCCTACGAGTAGCTAGTGCCTTCCGCACTATATCAGAAGAAGCAGTGTGCGTCATTGCTGGAACCCTACCTCTTAGAGTTCTAGCAGAGGAAAGACGGGCCCTTTACCAACGAAAAAGGTCAACTGCACTGAGCCCTGAAGAACTTAGAATTGAAGAACGGCAGAAGAGCATAGGCCGATGGCAACTACAATGGGATGCTGCAGAGAAGGGTAGGTGGACGCACCGTCTCATACCTCGGATCGACATTTGGCTTAACCGGAATCACGGTGAGGTCAATTACTATCTTACGCAGATGTTGTCGGGACATGGGTGTTTTCGAGAGTATCTACACCGCTTTAAGCACGATGACTCTTCGGAGTGCCCGTCCTGCCCAGGAGCTGCTGAAGACGCGGAGCACGTCTTCTTTGTATGTCCTCGTTTCGATCCACAGCGTGAAGAACTGGAGAGGATCCTGAACCAGAGAATGCAACCAGATTCACTAGTGGAAGCAATGTTGTCATCAGAAGCTGCCTGGAACGCTACCAACACGTTTGCAACAGAAGTCCTTAAAGACTTGCGTTCCACCGAAAGAAGAAGAGCAAATAGCAGAAGATAGAAGGAAGGTAGTTAACACCTTAGCCACCAGAAGGAAGAGCAGTAGCTAGATCCTCCCTTCACGAAGTAATGCCTGACGGCGGTTTCCATGAGGGATTAGAGGAAAGAAGGAAAAGGGGTTTAGGGTTTAGTGGGTAGGGGCGTTAGTGTCGAGTTTTAGTATGACGCTGCGTCGAGTCGCCACATATCCAGGCCAAACAACTATGCCTAGAATCCGTAAAAAGGATTCTCCCTCCTAAGGGAAAAAAAAAAAAAAAAAAAAAAACACACACACACACACACACATACATACACACATACATACATACAGATATAGACACCCTCGCGGGAATAGTCAGGGAAGCTTCCTAGGACCTCAAAACGTCGAGATCTGATGAAAACTCGATTTTCGAAAAACGGGGTAAAACCAATAACTTCCCGATTTTTGAAAATTTTCACATTTCTTAGCGGGAAGTTAAAAATGATATTTACAAAAAGGAAATTTTTTTATCGGTATTTAAGCAATCAATTACCTGATGTGAGTTTTCCAAATTTTGATGGTACTACATAAACATTATCTGTTTTGAACGTTGTTGTTTTAACCACTGGACCAAATTTTCCACTTGGTTTTTTTAAAACCAGAAATAATGGAGAATGAAGCTTTCCATCTGCAGAGATAGTTGGTTGTATCGTGTAACTATGAGTTCTAGAAGGAACTGATTGCACCAAGCATTAAACCTGTTTGTCACCTTCAACCGCTAAAATTCTTCCTGAATGCACTTCTAATTGAAACCCGCTTTGGTCAGAATTAAAAGTGTTTGACAGACCATAAATTACAATTTTTTTTTTAACACTTCCAACAAATTCTTTCGATTTTTCCATTAATATTTTTTTATCTTCAATAGTTTTCGATGTTACAAATTTATTTATTTTTCTTGAAACAATTCGATGAGCTTTTTTGAAATCTTATTACCACTTTTTAGATGCTTGAAACCGGAAGTCATCAAATTCTATTAATTTTTTAGCTTGTAAAGCCCATTTCACGATGTTTGAACTTAGTTTTTCGGTTGAAACTATCCTTTGGTTTCAGTTTTACCTCTCAGGTAGATCTCAGATGATCATCGATCCGTCTAATGTCACATCACAATTATTATTTACCTCCTCTGGTTACTAATTATCGATTATTGTTCCATCGTTTACTTAGACCTATCAAAACGACTTGATAAGAAATTACAGCGGATAGTGAATAACTCTATAAGATTTATTTTTAATGTAAAAAGAGATGAGCATATTACACCTTATAAACACACTCTAAAATGGCTCAGTGTTAAATCAAAAAGGGAATATTTTTTAGCTTGTCTGACATAAAATTTTGGGAACCGGTGAACCTAAATTCCTACGACAATTATTCACAAATAAAGATCTTGAAATCAGGAGATCAAACAGACTTGCAGCAAAAAACAATAATACGTTCAAAATGCCTAATTTCTCTACCATCGTCAATGAGCATTCATTTTTGGTGTCAGCTATTCGTCTGTGGCAGGAATTACCAACAGAAATTACCAACTCATCGTCACTTCAAATTTTCAAAAATAAAACATGAATTTTTTATGAACAAAGAAGCAAACTGTTGACAATTTATTATGTTATCAACCTCTTACTATTTAATTATTATATAAACTATTATTTCTCTGTATAAATTTATATTTACTTTGCACAGTATCGTTTAGACTATGTATCTTTATGTATTACGTTATTTTTTCTTTATTTTCAATGAACATAGAATTATTTCTCTTAAAGTTCTAAATTTAGATTATAATACTTACGTGATTAAATAAAACTGTTACATTTTTGTACTTGCCATTAGGCTTATTGCCTTGGCATATAAATTAAATAAATAAAAAAAAAAAAAAAAAAAAAATAAAAATTTTTGTAAGTCTGAATCGTGCACAATCATACCAGCATCTAGAGCAGCGTTGAATTTTTATAATGTATAAGCACAAATTCTAGCTATTTTTTTTTTATATGTTCCTCCCTGGTTTATTTGATGTGCCCATCGCCTCAACTGTTGAGTTGATTCAACTTTTTTAAACTTTTGTTTATCAGAATTTATACTCAAATTCTTTTTTTTCCCACTTTGCCAATATTCAACAGCTCGTAACTTGTAGTCATAACTCAAAGTTTCTTCATCTGTGGTACACGCGTCGTTAGAAGATTCAAGATTATAAAGTGCGGATGCATATTCATTATCTTCTGCGATTTCAACTCCACAATTTTTGGTTCTCCAAAATGTAAAGTTTCTTCTTGTATTGCTTCAATTCCGGTATACTCGTTCATAGCTATCATTAATATACTCTCTAAACTATTTTTCAATTGTATTTCTTCATTATTTATCGGTGAATTTGGAATATTCTTTGTTTGAAATGTAGCCAATAGTAATTGAATTACGTTCATGGGATTCACTCTCATATTGGAACTAATGAGACGAATGATATCACACAGAAAAAAACCGTTCAACTGCTAGAAAATATTTTTTTCAACTTCTTAATTATTTCCTATCTATATTATCAAATTTATACAGGCACTAATATCCATGTTTACACTCTATGATAATTCTAGTTATTTCTACTAAAGCTAGGAAAATACAATACATAATGTTAATTATCACTATCTGAATTACGAAATGTTTTGTCATCTTCATTGTCAGATAACAAGAAATCCAAGTCTTAATATTAATTTAACTGACTTTTGTGAACTCCTTAATAATATTATTGCTTACGTAACATCTCATAGACCTTGATACTTACATTTATAATTCAGAAAATAAATTAGTTTTCTTATAACCTTATATTATTAAATAATCTGATGACTTTGTTTAGATTCTTCGAGATGAATATTATGTTAGATCGAGAGAAAAGAACGTGTAATTTAGCAAACTATAGTTGTGTGTATTGTTTTCATGAAAAAGAATTGATAATGAAAAGAAGAAATAAAATTATTACTGCTGATAAGTGTGATAAAGTAATTATCAATAAAGGATGATTTAAATCTTGAATTTTAAATTTCCATAATTAATGAAAAAACACGTATTTTCTATTTTTAAGAGCTCTTTCGATCGCCGTTGGTCCAGTTGAAAAATAATGAGTACTTTTTTTTTATTAAACTTTTGTCATCTTTATTGATTATAAAAACTATTTGATATTAATTTTCTAAAATCCATTTATATATGTTTTTCATCATTTTTCATGTAGATTATGACCCACTTGGTCGTTTGCAAAAATGACTGCAAGTATTTGAAACCTGCAATTGACTCTCTAAGGGGGTTAACTTTGGGGGTGGATTTCACCCCCTAAAAATGTTTTTCCGCCGATCAAAAAAATACGTGTCTCTTAGATTTCGATGTAGAATAACATATTTCAGCGGCATTGAAATTGGAGGCGGACACCTGAGAACCTTTTCTTGTTAGTTTTGCACCTGTCAATGGAACAAAATTCATTTTTTTAATTTAATATATAAATTATATCAATAAATGTGAGAATAGAAGATAAAAAAAAATCTGTAGAATCAATCAGTAGAGCCGGTAAAAAGTTATTCTAAAAAAACAGTATTTCAAATTTTGTATTTTTTAGTTTTAGTTTTTTTTTAGTTTTTTAGTTTCTGGAATCGATCGGTAGAGCCGTTTAAAAGTTATTCCAAAAAAACCACTTTTGAAAAAAATTTTTTTTGAGATTTCTCGAAATTTCTCAAAATCTATCAGTCCGAATCGGTTCAAATTGACAGAAAATTTAAGTTTGGCCAAGCCCTTTCGAATAGCACCAACCGCGAGGAAATCGGTTCAACCGTTCAAAAGTTATAAGAGGTTTACATACTTATATTTCATTTATATTATGATATTTACGCTCGAAATTGTAGTGATCTTTATTTGTACTGAAAAAGCAGGAGGCAATCTTAAAATATTTTTTTAGAACACTATATTTATTCAATAATATATTATTAGAGAAGTAACTACTAAGTGGGGCGGGTATTGAGTACTTTACCCCATAAACAATCGGAAAATGCAAAGAAAATCGATGTCTTGAAAATTTTACACTAGTGGTGCCCTTTGATAGCATCATAGTGTAGTACTTTATAGAACACGCATAAAAACGATTTTGTTGAAATAACAAAAGACGGGTTAACTGAAAAATATGTTGTGGTAACAAATGAGTATAGTTATAGCAACAAATTCATTAGTTGCATTAACAAAATGTTTCAAGTTGTACTAGCAAACCAGTTTGTTAAATCACAAAATCAATTTGTTGCTCTAACAAATTTATATTGTTGCTATCACAAAATGACTTTGTTGCTGCAAAAAAATGATTTTGTTGCTGTAACAAAGTGATTTTGTTACTTTTTAAATGTATTCTTATAATATTTACTGTAACAAATTTATTTGTTATTCCAACAAATTCTCATTGTTATTCTTACAAATTCTCTTTATTACTTCAACAAATTGTCTTTGTTACTCCAACAAATTCTCTTTGTTATTTTAATAGAATAATTTTGCCGTTCCAACAAAAAAATTTGTTATACCAATTAAAGTATTTTGTCGAATAAACTAAAAGATTTTGCTATATATAATAATTATATGGTAACAAAACTGGTTTGTGGTTATAACATATTAATAACTTGTTATAACCTAAATTTTGTTATTTTAACATATCATTTGTTATTCTTATGTTAACAAATTCATTTGTTACCACAACATATCTTAAGTAATTGGTGTCGCTAGTGTCTGACGAGTAAGACGTGTTTACAACAGCTTTGTTAGATATTTGATATTTTTCTGTTGAGACATTAGTGATTGAATTGTTTTTATAAAAATTGTTGAAAATTAGTGATTTTTGCAGTTTTGAGCTAATAGTTAAACTCAAGTGTAGAGTTATTACGTTGTCATTAGCTTGTGAAATATTGCAGTCCATGTGCTGCGGAATTGTGGCATAGAGCTACGAGAGTATAATTTGCTGAGCTCTGCTCATTGTGATTGTGCGACCGCTGCGCTGGTATGTTGTGTTTTGAGACTACTCCATGGACTGATTTCTTTGTAACATGTCTAAGTCTAAGTATGCTCTTTGTTATCTTGAGATTACCAGGGAGACGCATATGGTTACAACTCAGTTAAAATGTGCGCACACTTTTCACTTGGATTGTGTAACTACTAAGTATTTGGCGGATCCCGTTCATGTTCAGGCGATTGTTACTAAGAAATGCCCTTGCTGCTCGTTTGAGAATCGTGTTAATGAGTTGTTGGACAAGATTGACAGTAGACTTGAGTCGCTAGTAGTTATGCAAGAAACTGTCAAAGAAGTTGTTAATGATGTTGCTGATCTTAAAGCTGAGCAGGTGAAGTTGCGAAATGAGTTTACTAAGCATAATGGCAAAAGTACTGCAGCCTTCGAGGCTGCTCAGAAAGATATTGCTAAAATTGATTCACGAGTTAAAGTATTAGAAGAAAAGACTAAAAGTACATCTATGTAGTCAATGTCGGGGACGAGTAGTGCTGCTATGCTACGTGTAGCGTGCTTGAGTGTCGCGAATCAGCTGGTTGTGACAGGAGTTCCTGAAACTGAGGTTACTACTGATCCGCGGAGATTGCGGAAGGAATTTGTTCCAGCGTTGGCTAATGTGTTGGATGTCCCTCTGACTGACGCTGAAATTATTCAAGTACAGCGTATGGGTCGGAGGCCGGGTAATTTGTCTGATGGAACTGGTAATAGGTCACATGCAATCTTATTAGAGCTTTCATCGGTTGCAAAATGTGCTTTAATGATTAAAAAGAGGAAGAAACTACCAGATCTTTTAGCGTCTTCTATTGATGCCACCCTTCCAGCTAGTAAAGTTAGCATTAATAAGAAAATTCCGAGAGAGCTACTGCAACTGCGTGATGTTGTATGTAAAAAGTTTTCAGATGTTGATCGCAAATTCGTCTGGCTTGCAAATGATGCTATTTTTATTCGCAAAGACCGTTCGTAGAAGGCAATTAAGATATTGTCGTCTACGGATTTAGATTCTATTATTTTGTAGCATTTATCAGACATTAACATGCATTCATCAGGATCAACACTTGAAGAGTAATCAATTTTAACCAGTGTGTCCAAAATATCTACTGTTAATCTGTGCTGTTTCAATGCCCAATCTTTGGTGTCAGCTACTCATACTGATGAATTTAGAAACTTTTTTCATAGAAGTAAATATGATATGATTGCTGTCACGGAGTCATGGTTAAAGGATGTAGTCACTGATGCTCAAATTAGGCTCCATAGCTACTCAGTGTTTCGTGTAGACAGACGAGGACGTGTTGGTGGCGGTGTTGCGCTATTTGTTCGTGATGGCCTGTCAGTTCATGTGGTAGCCACGTTGGCGTTGCTACCGAGAGATGGTGTCCCAGAATTTATTTTTGTGGAAGTATTGAATGAATTGCAGCCAAAAATGCTAGTTGTTGTAGTTTATAGGCCCTCGAAAGTAGATGTTTTTGATGTTCTTCAGAGCGAGCTTATGAGGCATATTAGGAAATATGAGTTTACGTGTGTTGTTGGCGACTTCAACACAAACTTGTTGGTGCAAACTCATGACTCTGTTGAATTAAGAGAGCTTTTTATCTCTCAAGGTTTACAGATAATTCCGCTGCAGCCGACTCATCATACGAAGACTTCAGACACGTGGATTGATGTGTGTGCAATAAGCGACTTTTCAAAAGTAAGTGCATGGGGCCAATCTGCGCAGCCGTTCTTATCGGGACATGATCTTATTTATGTTTCATTTGCGTACAACATGCTACGTGCTGGCCCAGTAACAGTTACCAGGAGATCTTTGAAAAATGTCGACGCCAAAAAAACAGTAGAGTTTGTGGATTCTTACGATTTGGATGCATTTGATACGAGTTCGGACATAGACTCGAAGCTAGATGCTTTCAACGAACTAATAAGTGATGTTTTGGATGAAGTTGCGCCAGAGAAGACGTTTGTGGTGAATCGTCCTCCGATGCCTTGGTTGACAGTTGAATTGCGCAACTTAAAGAGGGAGAGAGATGCGTGCTGTCGTGCTTCAAAACGCCGTAACTCGACATCTCTGTTTGCTAGATATGTGGAACTGAGACGTGATTTTAAACGGAGACTTTCGTCATCAAAGACTAAGTATCTAGAGCGTAAATTTGAGTCTTCATGCGGGACAAAATTATTTTGGAGGGAGATAGATAGCCTTGGGCTGACTAATAAAGGATCTTTTGACTTGATTTTTGACTTGGGAGATATCGTTGAGAGTGAGCTGCAGTTCAATTTGAGTAATACTGACATTACTAGTGTTGAAAGGGCTATCAAGCGTATCTCGACAAATGCAAGAGGTTTGGATGGTGTTTCAGTTCAAGAATACAAGGCCATTCTGAATGGGATATTGCCAGTGATTTTGTGCTTATTCAATGAATCTATTAATAATAGTGTTTTCCCATTAATTTCGAAGTGTTCGTTGGTAATACTTTTGCCGAAAGTTAATTACCCATCGTTGCCATCGGACTACCATCCAATATCTTTGTTATGTGCACTATCAAAAGCATTAGAGAGAATTATTTATGATCAGGCTATAAAGTATTTTCAGGTGCATGATTTGATGGATCATAGACAAACAGGTTTTAAAGAGGGTATGGGAACTTAGTCTGCTGTCTTGAGGTTATCTGATAATATATGATTAGGAATAGATCAGGGTGAGGTTACAATTGCAGTTTTTTTGGATTTAACGAAAGCATTTGATTCAGTTGATCACTCTTTATTGTTATCAAAGTTGGTCAGACTGGGGTTTTCGTTAAAATTAGTAGAGTGGTTTCATTCCTACCTATTTGGACGAGTCCAGTTGGTGGTCATTAATGACAAAAGATCAAATTGGATTAGTATTAAGTCTGGAGTACCTCAAGGCAGCGTTCTGGGCCCCTTGCTTTTTTCCATTTTCATAAATGATCTTCCAAAATGTCTACGTTGTTGTTCATATTTATTATATGTAGATGACATGGTTATTTATTTGCGTTGTAAGCTAGCTGATGTAAATAAATATGTTTCTTACATGAATGAAGATATTAAGTGTGTTTCAGACTGGTGCCAAGCGTATAGGCTGCGTTTAAATGTATTAAAGACTAAGGCAATGATATTTGGCAGTGCGGTAAATGTGTGCATTGTTAATTCGAGCATAGAAAATTTAAGATTATATTTAGATAAAAGATTGATAGATTTTGTTACAAGCTACAAGTATTTGGGCGTAGTCTTTGATTGTACTCTTACTTGGTATAAGCATATTGCTAGTATTAAGAAGTGAGCGGCAGGAGCATTGTACAGAATACGAATGAATGATGGACAACTCAGTATGGCGTTAAAGAGAAAACTTATTACTGGTATGGTTTTGCCAATTTATGATTATTGTGCTTGTGTATTAACGAATTTGAGCTTGAAAGATCGCTGTTGGTATCGCTGAACAATTGTGTGCGTTTCGTTTTACGAATACGCCGAGTGGAGCATATAACGAAGCATCGGCAGGCGCTTGGATGGCTAAAGCCACCAAACCGAAGATTACCACTAATAGCTAGTAAGTTTTATAAGGCGATTTGTTTAATACGTCTAAGTCTTTTCGGTGACCAGTTATTACACAAAACTAGTGCTTCAGGTCGTAGGGAATTAGGTAAAACAAATTCACTGCAGGTGCCTTTTGCGCGTACAGCAACTTATTATAAATCTTTCATTGTTACTGATTGTAATTTTTAGAATAATCTACCAGTTGTTATTACATCAGCTAAGACTCTAGGTAACTTCCGTCATAAATGTTATTTGTATTTGTTAGAGTTAGAAAAGAGTCAGTATGATTTAAGCACTTGATTGTAAACCTGATTTTGATTTTGAATGCGAAGAAAATGTCTGTGATTACTTGCTACTTTTGCACTAATATTACTTTGTTTATAGTTTTATTATTATTGTTATTCTTATATCAGTTTCTTACTACCTATGTATTTTCAACAATTTTGTAATTATTTGGATTTGTGGTCAAAAGGAGAATCATCTCCATGATCAGTAAATAAATAAATAAATAAATAAATAAATAAATAAATAAGTTATCTTAACAAAATTTTTTTCTGCGTGACGAGACACTCGGAATTGAATTATTATTATATTATTCAACTGCGATTTCACTTGAGAAATTAAGATGAATTTCTTATAATTTCAGAAGGCATTCATGCAAAGCAGATCAGTTTCATTAGTGGATATGTACATTGACAATGCAGAACCTAGTGAAAACGTTGGACAAATTCACTTCAGCTTAGAATATGATTATCAAAATACTACTTTGGTTCTACGGATTATACAGGTGCTGATTATTTTTTTTGATAGATCCGAATAGTACTGAAGTATTGTATTGTATATTGATTCAAAACTTGACTTGCTTTTTCTATGTAGGGTAAAGATCTTCCCGCCAAAGATTTATCTGGTACATCCGATCCCTACGTCAAAGTAACTTTACTACCTGACAAAAAACACAGACTTGAAACTAAGATCAAGCGAAGAACTTTGAATCCTCGATGGAATGAAACTCTATATTTTGAAGGTACGCAAAAAACGAATAACATTATACAATTTAGTTCCGTAAAGTAAATATCATTCCTTATTGAATAATATTTATAATTTACTGAAAAAAAAAAAAAAAAAAAAAAAGGAAAAAAATATTAATCAGATCAAAAATTCTTTACTCAAGAATTTAATGAACTGAAACATTGAATTTAGTGAACGCTACAAGAATGAAGTGCTGAGTTATGCTTTACACTGCAAAACTAAGTATGTTAATTTAAAACACATAAATGTATTATTTTCTTGTAGTCACTTTTACGACGTTTCCCGGTGTGTTATTTTTTAACACAGTATATGTGTGTTATTTTGAAACATGTAGGTGTGTTACTTCAAAACACTAGAATGTATTAGTTTAATGCACATAGCTGTGTTACTTTAATATATATATCCGAACAAAAACAGTTTCACTGTAAAAAACTGCGCCAAGTCCTCGTTCATAAGACTTCGAAAAAAAAAGTAATCGTTTTTTACAAAAAAATATGATATCAAAAAAACTCCAAGTACTGTTTATAGCTTTATAACAAATATGTAAAAAAGTTAATAGCAAGTTTAAAACTTGATGAAAATCTTTTTTAACGTACTTGGCGTGCGTTATTGAGTACCCCAAATTTTAAGAACTTAAGACATTAACGTTTTCTATATGTTTGTGCACATGAAATTAAATATCGCTCACGAAAAAATTTGTGGTACTCAATGACGTACGCCAAGTACGTTAAAAAAAATTTTCATTAAGTTTTAAACTTGCTACTAACTTTTTTTCATATTTTTAATAAAGTTATAAACAGTACTTGGAGTTTTTTTGATTTCATATTTTTTTGTAAAAAACGATTATTTTTTTTCGAAGTCTTATGAACGTGGACTTGGCGCGGTTTTTTACAGTGAAACTGTTTTTGTTCGGATTTCACATTTTTTTGTCAAGTGTCAATGTTATTCAAATGAGTCTTATGAACGTGGACACATCCTTAAATTATTATTATAAATATATTTTTTACGAAAAATAATAATTTTAATCCTGTATAGAAAAATCTGGCCCTTAATGACCGAAACAGATAATCCCATGGTTACGTCTGGCATTCTAAAACTTGGCGCCTAAAGTTTACTTATCCAGTTATTACAGTGTATGTAAAATTTTTCGCGTCGCACTCTAGTGTGTAGAAATAGAAGATGTTAAAACTCAATTTTAGACTGGAGTTTCCGGTCTACCTATGAAATTACTGCACATAAGCATTTTTTATAGTCTATGAATGTCAGATTTTGCACCGAAAAAAGTTCTAAAACTAAAAATTTACGTTGCTATAGTTTGTGCTGCTTAAATTTATTAATTAAAAATAGAGTTCATTTAAAAGTATGTAAAAAGTAAATGATTAACAGTTTATTAAGATGTAGTCTATTATTAAAAAACATAACTTTTGATATAATTATTATAATAAATATATAAAATTTTCTAACCCTAAAATCAGGCTCTGCTTACGGTATAGTACTCGGTAGGCTGGCGTTTGAACGGTACTTGGCGCCAGACTTCTACCGAGTCTGTAGATATATATATATATATATATATATATATATATATATATATATATATATATATATATATGTCGGAGAATAAAGTACAGTGGAGTATTTTCTGACGAAGTGATGAGAATAATCTTTAGGATATTGCTATTTTTAGTAATTTTTAGAAATGTCCTGTTACTTTAAATGTTACTTTAATATTTTGTGAAATAAGGTTTAACTAAATTGTTTTATTGTGGTAGGCTTAGGCCTAGGTAGGCACATGGTTGTCAACGTAGTCGGGATCCCGGGACGATAGGAGTATCATGAAATTAATAAGTAAAAGAGAAATGTGCAGCAGGCAGATTATTTGAGAATAGTTTTGGAAAAGACAGTCTTGCTTTGGAATTGAGATTGAACGGACGTCCTGGTGATCGCGATTTCGTTATTTCTTAAGTCTCGGTCTATTACAAGATATTTTTAATATTGTTTGCATTCTAAATTTAATTAACCTTGTACCAGTTTATCTACTAATTCTTAGTAATTGATCTTGTTGTTGTAACGGGGTGGTTAGCCCTGTCCAATTGGTCACCCCTTTCCTCTTTGAAAAGGGCGCCACTGGGATTTTATACTCGGTGTCCCAGAAACCGGGGAGCATGAGAAGGAAAGATCGGGTCGTGAGAAGTTGAGAAAGGCTGTAAAAGTAATGCTGAGAAACAATTATTAACAATTAACAATTCAATTATTTATTCAATATAAACAATTTAATTCTAACAAAATTTATTAAAATATTGCCCTTAAAATTAACCTATCAATCACTAAATTGTGAGAACCTCTCACCTACGCAGGCACTTGCCAAAACTTACAACTAAATATCATTAAATTCTTTTAAACATAGATCATTACGCATCTATCTTCTTAATTTCTTAACTCAATTTTAGACCATTACGCATCTATCTTCTTAATTTCTCAACTCACTTTTAGACCATTACGCATCTATCTTCTTAATTTCTTAACTCAATTTTAGACCATTACGCATCTATCTTTAATTTCCTAATTTAATCATAGACCATTACGCATCTAGATTCTTAATTTCTTAAACCCTCGTCCAACTGACGGAATAACAAACAACATATTTTACCCAATAAAAACTTCTTAATTATTCAATTATCTGAACTAATTTCACATAAACAACCTCGTCTACCTGACGGAATACCATATAATACCATAATTACCTAACTTCCATATAAAATCGTCCACCGACGCTAACTTCATTCTATAGAGTTCTCTACTTTATTCATAGATCTTAATTACCAATAAAACTGAATCTCAAAACTTTGCATTTTCCAAAATTACCAAAATTACGCCTAACAATTACTTAACACAAAATTCCGACCTTCGATTTTAATTCATTAAATTCATTAATACATCTTCTTAACTAAATTCATTTCCAACTTACTTAACCAAATTTTCTACTAAAGTTATCAATCAATTTATTCTACTAAACCCACTGATTTATTTCATTTCTTGATCTCCACTAAATAATCTTTAACAAAGTTCACTACATAATTTTCTTAACAAGTTCGGTAATCATTTTCTAAATTCACTAAATTTCTCAATAAATACATTCGCTAAATTAACTAAATTAATTAAATTTAGCCCACCGGCCTAAATTTAATTTAACACAATTTCTTAAATCCAACTCTGAAATTCTAAAACGTCTCAACAAAATTTACAACCGTAGAACATTATAGAATGACCTTCACTAACTTAATTACGCATTTTCATTTCTTATTCAAACTTTGTCTTGAAAATTCTTAACTAAAATTAATTTATTATAGCCAACAGGCCTATAATAAATTACTAATAAATTCTCTGCCAATAAATTAACAATTAATCAATTAAATTTAATTTTCAATATAAAAGTTCAGCGACAAAACTAACTACTTGACCTTGACAATAAAAACTAAAGTACGAATTCGCTAATATAAAAATGACCGCTTGAGAAATTAAATTGAATTATTTCAGCCTCTTAATTAAACAATAATCAAATCTGGTCTACAATAATCGAAAATACCTGGAGACTCAATTATTGTTTTATTCAACGACGACTGATACTCCGATCCAACTTGGCGGGCTTAGCTGCTTGGCGTCTTGTCGTCTTGAACCAGGGTGCGGCAGGGTTGTCCAATTCCAAAAATGCCCCGATAACTTCCGCTGCAGTTGCTCTTTATTCTCGACGTCCAAATTTGCACTCTATTGACTTAAACTGATCTCAACAAGGTCACTGATTCACAAGGGTAAAAGGCCACTGGCTTCCAGAAGGGAAAAAGCCTCGATGTCCCTCCTGTCGGCTCTTTTATAACCCTCCAACTCCGGCTCTCAAACTTTCCTATTGTTATGCCCCGCTTTATTTTACGGGGACTGTAGTGGGGACTTTCGATTAGCACGCCCGGTGACAAGTCAAAACTACTTGTCAAAAATCGAAAGCTAAGGGAAAGTCCTGACCTACCGTGCGTTAATTAAGTGGTCAATAATGACCCCGGGAAGTTCGATTTTCCCTGTTACATTGTAATTGGAAATATTAATTAATTGTAATGATAAAAATGAGTAAATCACAAAATGCTGAATTTCCAACAAACGTTCTTGCCTCTCCGACATATATATAAATATTAGGGTGTTTCAAAAAAAAAAAAAAAAAAATTTTTTTTTTAATGGTGTTGAAAAGTTGAAAGTACATTTAAAAACAAAAATTTTGGCGCCTATTAGAGCCCTCAATATTAATATTAAGGTTTGCCTCAATTAATTTGTTATTTTTCTATTTAAATAACACGAGAAAATTTTTTTTTTTACGTTTCAATTTTAATTTCTTCGGAATGGCTTGTTTACGCAATATCCCAGAGAGAGGTCTTATAGGAAATTTTACGCTCTACAAAAAACGTTTAAAGGTCAAAGTTCCTCAGATCAACCGTTTCAAAGATATTTGCAATCAAAAATAACACCAATCAAAAATTTCAAATATTTTCCAATAAAATTGCAAAAAAAAATCATACTTTATATTGATATTGTTTTTTTTTTGTAAAATCAATTGAATTCTGTTAATCTGAGATTTTAATTTTTTTTTTTTTGCTTATTTACTCCATACGTAACTCACAAAAAGTACAAATACGTAAATCTAAAGGTTACAAATATCAAATAAATGATTTTTGGGTCTCTTTTATAACAAATTAATTTTATATTTCATAAAGTTTATAAATTTTTGTAAGATGAAAATGTAAAGTTCCTGATCACACTAACTAAACAAACACTCATCATTGTATTTTATTAAAAATGTTAAAAAAATTATAAATATATTAAATCAATTCAATCAACTATAAAATTTGATTAATTTTTTTTCATTTAAAAAATATTGAATGAGCTTTATTCAGCCCCGTCGATAAAAGTAGTATATTCGTTTGATTTGAGTAATGTAGTTAGTAAGCTCTGTGTTGGTAAGCTTGGTCGTTCAGTACCAATTTCTCTTTGTTGCTCTGCTTTCAATGCTTTGTTATATCTTCTCGTCATTGTCTTTCTTTATTGATACTGATTGTTATTTAAATTCGTTATATTATTAATTTAATTTGCTTATAATTAAAATATATAAGTTATAAATTTTATGATCACAATGGTGAAAACAGTGTACTTGATTGGTAATGTATTAAGTGAATTTGATGGAAAAAATTACCTTCATTGAAAGAGGTTATGTCACTTTCATTTTATTATCTCAAAACGAAAAATTTTTCAGTGAAAGAAAGCATATCAACCACTGTCGACAAAGTTTTCGAAATTTGGTGTATGGCACAAATCTCGACAAGAGAGAAAAGATCTGCTTTTTTAAAACTAACCTCAAATCACAATCGATGGAGAAATTTACAAAATAACTGTAAGAGAAAAAAGTCAAAATCTCAAAAAAAAAAAAAATGAATCCCTTATTCGGGACGAATTAAATAAACTATTTGATATAACTCATGCTGATGTGCTAAATTTACTGGATAAAGAAAAAAGATTATTTTATTTGGGACAAAAATCTTCCAGTCGACGTGGTTTTATTTCATATAATTCTCAACCAATTCCAGAAGATGTTGAAGGTATAGATGTTGATGTAAGCGATGAAAATAATAACTACAGTAATAGTGATAACAATAATGAAGAGAACATTGATATCAATTATAATAACAATAATGATAGTGGTACATTTGATGTCAGAGAGTTCGGTAATGACAATGTTGACTATTCTTGTACAGTTGAGACTGATAATGTTGTTAATCATGAAATATCAAGTCAAACATCTAAGTTATCCCAGAAATCTTTGGAAAGTAATACTTCTCGTATAATCTCTGATTATGAAGATGAAATTCCAAAACAACAAGTTCCTAAAATTGATCTAAGGATACCAGAACTTGCTGCGGCTTTGGATAGAACTAATGTGAGTAGTAGGTCGGCGACTTACATTTTTGCTACTTTATTATCTAGCCTAAATATTGATTGTGCAAGCGTAAACTTCAGTCATTTGACTATTCACCGAGCACGGGAAAAATTTCGCAAAGAAGCGACGTTAAATCTGAAAACTAATTTGGAAACTGATAATTATGTGCTACATTTTGATGGAAAACTGTTGTCAGAAATTACAGGTATAGAACAAGTTGACCGGTTTCCTATTATTTTATCATCATCAGGTAAATTTCAACTGTTAGGAGTCCCCAAACTAGAATCTGGAACTGGACAAAATCAAGCTTCAGCTATTATTACAACAGTAAAACAATGGAATATTAATACTGATAACATCAAAGCATTGTGTTCTGATACTACAGCGTCAAATACGGGTAAATTACTTATTAATTATTAATATATAAAGCGTTTGGTTATAGTAATGTTAAATGCTAAATTCTTATTTTATTTTTACAGGAATCAGAAATGGTGCGTGTGTATTAGTAGAAAAGGCTCTGAATCAACAACTGTTATACTTGCCATGTCGACACCATATTTTTGAAATTGTTCTTCGAAGTGCATTTGAAATATACTGGCCTGCTTCATCTGGCCCAAACGTTCCAATTTATCAGAGATTTAAAAAGAAGTGGGATGAAATTGATCAATCAAACTTTACGGCTGGTATTTATGACCAAGAAATTTCGGAAGTTATAACACCAATCAAAGATGAAATTTTGAAATTCGTTAATAATCAAATAGAAGTAAAATTTTTTAATCCAGCGCTAAAGAATTATCAACTGATGTTAAAGTAAAACATGAAAATTTATGAAGTTCCGTATAATCATCCATTTTACACTTAATAATTAACCCCGTTGTAAATAAAAATATTGGAAATCAATTTCACATGATTATTACACTCTTAATCATCATTAACGATTATAATTGCATTTGTAAAATATTTTGTAACTTTTACTTCAAATCAGTTGATAATATTTATATAAATAATTAATGTTCTTTACTTTGAGGTTGCAATGTAATTAATTTTATTTTGAGTTTGAACTTTTTTTGTAGATGGATCATTGTCGTGACAATTACCGTGAACTCTTGCAATTATCATCGATATTTTTGAGTGCTACTACCACAAATATTACATTTAAGCGTCCTGGAGCCGTCCATCATGCAAGGTGGATGGCTAAAGCAATATATAGTTTAAAAATTTTTGTATTTAGAAATGAATTTCATCTTACTAAATCAGAAATAGCTGGATTACGAGAACGTAGTTTATTTATCATTATATTCTATTTAAAAGCTTGGTATACTGCACCGTGCGCTATAGCAGCACCTAATAATGATTGAACTTTAATTAAAGAATTAATTTCATATAAAAAATTTAATAATACTATTTCACGGGCATACTCAGAAAAATTAGCCGATCACTTGTGGTATTTAAATAACGAGTTGTCTGTTTTATCTCTCTTTGACGAAACTGTTTCAGTTGAAACAAAAAAAAGAATAGTTCATGCTTTAAAAATCTGTGAAACCAATGAAACTACAACGAGTCGTTTTATAATCGATAAGAAAAATTTAGAGTCATTATTAAATAAAGATCTTAGTCAATTTGTATCTATAAGATCGATAAATCTGTTTAAATCGTTTGATTTGTCGTATGATTTCATTGATGAGGATGTAACTTTGTGGCCTCAGAATCTAAATTACAAAAGAAACTTTGAGTATTTTGAGAAACTTCAAGTTGTAAATGATGTAGCAGAACGCGGTGTGGCGTTGATAGAGCAGTATAATCGATGCTTAACGAAAAATGAAGAACAGCTTCAGTATTTATTGCAAGTAGTGACAGAGCACAGAAAACGATATCCTAATTGCAATAAAAATAATTTTATAAAACTGTAATATTTTCAAGTTAGAAAAAATTTTGAATGAATTGTTGTTAAATATTGTTTTTTGTTATAAAGAATTGATTGTATAATAGAATTTATTAGTATTTGGTAATTTTAACCTTTATATTTATGTATTTGTACTTTTTGTGACTTACGTATGGAGTAAATAAGCAAAAAAAAAAAATTTTAATCTCAAATTAACAGAATTCAATTGGTTTTACAAAAAAAAACAATATCAATATAAAGTATGATTTTTTTTTTGCAATTTTATTGGAAAATATTTGAAATTTTTGATTGGTGTTATTTTTGATTGCAAATATCTTTGAAACGGTTGATCTGAAGAACTTTGACCTTTTGATGTTTTTTGTAGAGCGTGAAATTTCCTATAAGACCTCTTTCTGGGATATTGCGTAAACAAGCCATTCCGAAGTAATTAAAATTCAAAAATAAAAAAAAAGTTTTCTCGTGTTATTTAAATAGAAAAATTACAAATGAATTGAGGCAAACCTTAATATTAATATTAAGGGCTCTAATAGGCGCCAAAATTTTTGTTTTTAAATGTACTTTCAACTTTTCAACACCATTAAAAAAAAAAAATTTTTTTTTTTTTTCGAAACACCCTAATATATATACTAGACGACCCGGTGAACTTCGTATCATCTACATATATTTGTGAAAAGTATAGTCAAAACTTGATACAAAATTTTTATTTACATTAAATGCAACATATTTATACACTTAATTAATTTTAAAGCTTTCCGATGGACTACATTTTTTATCTTTTCTTGCAGTGCGTAAATATATAAAGATGGTGGTTTCCCGACTCACGAACAGTCGTCAGGTCGTCTTCTCCTTGGTATTTTGAAACAATAACAATAAAAAATTTCTTGCGCACTGACAATCTGATGATAGATTTCATTCATTGGCTTGAAATTAATTTATTTCTTTTAACAACTAACTGACACTTTTTTTTATTTCTGAAAACAAAACAGACCAAAAAGATCGGACCTCACTTCACAGCTAGGAACGGACCCAAAGAGATCGGACCTCATTACTCAGCTCAGAACATTGTGTATTGGAAAACTAAATTGTCGTTTTTAGTATTTTCTGTTGTTTATTATTTATGTTTTTCACCGTTTAAACTTCCCTGAACTTCCAAAATTTCCTGTTTCTCTTGAGATTTTATCAAATTTTATATTTGTAGGAACTGATATTTGAAGAATATGAATTTTTTGACAATTAATACCCCCGCACTCTTATGTGAGGGAGGAATTTCATAAGATCCTATTCGAGATGATTTCTACATTATAAATAAAAGATTCTTACAAAACTTCGAGTCTATAGAAACTATTGTTTGGAAATGATAGTTTTTCATTGCTGACGTCCCCGCAATCCTTTTTGGGGTTAGAATTTGATA
This sequence comes from Cotesia glomerata, assembly GCF_020080835.1. NCBI lineage: Eukaryota > Metazoa > Arthropoda > Insecta > Hymenoptera > Braconidae > Cotesia > Cotesia glomerata. The sequence continues at coordinate 12,578,583 of NC_058163.1, forward strand.
AAATCCATTCTTAGCTGAACTTAAAACTATACACGAAGATTTCTACCAAATTTAGAGTCTGTAGAAAGTTACAGTTTGGAGATAGAAATTTAACATTCTAACACCCACCCCCGCAATCTTTATTAGGGTGGGTTGCTGTAAAATCCGTTCTTAAAACATTTCCGCACCACATATGGAAGACTCCAACTAAATTTGCCGTCTGTGGGATCTATAATTTGAAAATTAAAAATTTTCATTGTTAATATCTGCCCCGCAACCCCCTGTGGAGTGAGCTATCGTGAAATTCGTCCATAGATTATTTCTATATCCCTTACAGAAGATTCCTACCAAATTTGGGGTCTATAGGATCCATAGTTTAAAAACGGGAATTATTCATTGTTAACGCCCCCGCAATTACGTTTGGGGGAGGATTTTTTGAAAATTATTATGACATACAAACCTTCTCCTGAAAATTCTGAAGACAACAAAAAAAAAATTAGCCCAATCGGTCCAGCCGTTCTCAAGTGATGCGTGGACATACATGCGGCATTTTATTTTTATTTAGATAGATATATATATATACTAGCTGACCCGGTGAACTTCGTATCACCTACAATATATTTTATTACACCTTTTGATCAGCGATAATAAATCTTTGAACTCTAGTCTACTTCGATAAAGAATAAATACTGGCTGCATGAAGTGCGGTTAGAATTTTGTCAAGTTATTAAATGAAACTCGCTTCTCATTATCGCCTGAAAATCAAGATTCCAAAAAATGAACACTGAATTTATGAAATTTTTTTTTGTTCATATATACAGAAGATTTTGAGTTATAGCCAGACTAACGCACAGCAATTCATTTTTATATATATAGAAGAAGAAGATAGTATAACTCTGCAGTGTACTTGTACGTATCTTCCTACATATTGAACAATTTTGGTACTCTCTTGCAACCTTGAGGCTCAAGCGTAACAATAGCGATTCCGATACAAAATTAACAATTTTTTATTTTTTTAGCTGAACTTTCGGGTTTTCCAAAATTTTTTATGTTTCTAAACCATCCCTGAACTATAGCAATGAACTATAACATAACAAAAAAAAAATTTTGAAAATCGGTCCAGCCGTTTTTGAGTTTTAGCGAGACTAATGCACAGCAATTTATTTTTCTATATATATATATATATATATATATATATATATATATATATATATATATATATATATATATATATATACAGGGTGTCCTAGAAGTCGCGCACCCCATTGTTGGGATCGAAAGAGAAAAATATTCTCAGACGAAAAGTCCTGAGCCATTTTTCAATCAGACGCATAGATAATTAATTATTAATTAATGAAAGTGACCAATCAGGAGCGCGCGACAGAAGAATAAAAAGTAAGTGAAAAAGCAGTAAGAGACGCGAGAGTGAGATGCCAGAGCTACTGCCGGCTTCTCGAGCAGTAGACCGAGAGTGGGGACGGAGCGACCGCGGACGGCGGACGTACGTGATGCTAGGTGGATGTGTGAGATCGTGTACTAGTGTGAGTGTATCGGTAACAATGCACGCATGAATGTGAGTTAGGATATTTATATTTTTTTTATTACTGGCACAAGATTTGACGAATTCAAAGGGAGAAACAGAAGATTTTACTAAATTAAATCGGCTATGACAAAATTTTGATTTTGAATTGAAATAATTGAAGTAATTTTGAATGAAAAGCTCAGTAGCAGGGCTCAGGCAGAGGCACAGGGCAGAAGTTACTGGATTTTTTTATTTATGAGAAGAAATTGGAGTAATTTTTGATTAAAAAATTAGTAGAAAGGCACTTGGCGGCGGTGACTGAATTTTTTTTTAATTTGAAGTAGTTAAACGAATTTTTAATTAAAAAATAAGTATGGCGGGTCGATTAGAAGCACTAGGCGGCAATGGCAGAATTTGTATTATTATTTAAGATAATGACAGTAATTTTCAGACAAAAAATAAGTAGCGAGGGTCAGTTGGAGGCACTGGGCGACTATGATTGAATTTTTATTTTTGTTTAAATTAATTAAAATAATTTTAAAATAAAAAATAAGTAGCGATGGTCAGTCAGGGGCTTCAGGCGGCTATGACTGAGTTTTTGATTTTTATTTGTAATAATTGAAGCAATTTTGAATCAAAAAATTACTAGCGAGGATTAGTTAGAGGTACTAGGCGGCCATAAATGAATTTTCATTTTTATTTAGAATAATTTAAGTAATTTTCAATAAAAAAAATCAGTAGCGAGGGTTAGTTAGAAAAACTGGGCCACTACAAATAAAATTTTTTTTTTATTTAGATTGATTAAATTAAATTAAATAAAAAAATTGGTGATCAGGGTTAGTTACAGGCACTGGGCGGCTATGGATAAAATTGTATTTTTATTCAAAATAATTAAAGTAATTTAAAAATAAAAAATAAGTAACAACGTTCAGTCAAAGGCACTGGGTAGTCATGAATAAATTTTTATTATCATTTAGAACGATTAAAGTAATTTTTAATTAAAAAATCAGTGGTGATAGTAAGTTAGAAGCAATGAGCGGCCTTGAATGATTTTTTATTTTTATTTAAATGAATTAAAATAATTTCTAAATAAAAAATAAGGAGTGACGGTCAGTTAGGGGCTTTCGGTGACTATGACTGAGTTTTTAATTTTCATTTGGAATAATTGAGACAATTTTAAACTAAAAAATGAGTAGCGAAGATCAGTTAGAGGTACTGGGCGGCCATGAATGAATTTTTATTTTTATTTGGAATAATTTAAGGAATTTTGAATAAAAAAAGGCCATTCGGCAGCCGAAATGGAAGTAGATTTTTCAAATAAAGAAAATTGATTTTTAATAAAATAATATAATAACACTATTAATGTATAACTTAATTTATGAATTAAAAACAAAATTCAATAATAATTTTAAAACTATTTAGAACAAATTTTGGAAAAAAAATTAACTTTTGAAGAAAAAGTTTCTTAAAGAATTGCAAAGATTATAAAATTTGAATTATAAATGACCAAATTTTAAATAACTGCTTAGGAACAACAATTTGCAAATCAATCAGATGTTTGAAACCGGATAAAATTTTAATTGAAGAAAACAATATATAGAACTAATTTGTGACATATTTACTGACGAATTACCTGAAAACATTACACAAAAGACTAATCATTATCGTAATTATTGAATTTACATCATGATTAAGCTATGATGCAGACAATAATTCTAAAACGGCTGCAACAGTAAAACTGTTTCATTAAACGAATTCTAAAAGGAGTAATATTGAGGCTATTACCACTTCTGAGTAGTGGAAATTAAAGCTTATTAAAAGAGCTTTATGATGCATTTTACTGAATTTTGATATCTTGTCTCGATCAGTAATTATATCAAGTTGAAGTAGTAAAAATCTGTTTTATCAGGTAAGTACATAAACACACTAAATTTTTCATTCCGCCTTTAGATATTTTTCTGCTTCTTTTGCCTCCGGGCATTTTCTCTGTTACAGATTTATTGCACGCTAAAAATTGCAATCTACAGGCTGAATAAATAATCTCATCGATTGCTTCTGTAGATTGCTCATAAAATACAATTGAAAGACTTAAATTCTCCAAGGAGGTTATGTTCAATATTAGTGCGGTAGTGTTTTATTAGCTCAGTTACCATCACTTTGATGCTAGCATCAATTTGAAGCATCAAGTTACCATCAATTTGATACTAGCTCTTATGGTAATCTAGCATCATCTTGTTATCATCTATTACAATAGTAACGAACATCATTTTGTGTGGGTTTATCTACAACCGCGAACTCTGATTTGAGTTTAAAAACAATATTTTCTCTTTCTCTTTTACGTGGTATGCCTCTAGGCCTTGACATTTGTTCTCGGTGTAGACAACCTGTGAAGTCTGCTGTGATCTGTGATAAATGCGGTCAACACTACCATCCTAGTTGTGCTAAAGATTATATTAAAAACAAATCATTATCGCATTGTTGTAGAAGTAAATTGAACCATCTTCTACTATCTTTGGACTCTGCTACTTCAGGGTCAAGAAGTCGAGTAAACTCATTGCGATCAACTAAAACTAGTACATCGTCCACTTTGAGCTTCAGATCGGCTTGCTCCTCGACGTCTCCTCGATGCCTACTGCATCAAATTCCGAGAACACTTTAAAATCTCATCGGTCTCCTATAACGCCAAATCTTCCTTTGACTCCTGGTCACGACTCAGTGTTCTCGTCACCCTCAACTTCGTCTGCAATGTCGCTCTTACCTTTTGGCTGGTCAGAAAAATCCTTGGATGACAAAATGACGGCTCTGATGGAACAACTTTTGACATCCGAACAATCTATGAAGAAGAAGTTTGAAGAATTAAATACTCAATTTGAGGAATTGAAAATTGAACAGTCCAATACTGCCGAAAAGCTAAATAAAATTACAATGAATGTACAGGGAAATGCTGATGCCATCTCTAAGATTGATAGAGAATTCACTGAACTTAAAACTCAGGTGGCAGCTGACAAACAATCAATTTATAATAAGCTATCTGATCTTAGAAAGTCTAATCCTGAGGCATGCTCCAGTTCATCTACCATCTTATCAGCGACTCAAAACACAGCTAAGTTAGTTATTTCAGGCATCCCAGACCCTGTCGTTGATAAATTGTCTCCATCTGGTATTTCAACTGCTGTACTTAACTATTTAAGTCTACCTAATTTAGCAAGTGATGTCCTGGCCACTAGAAAATTTGAGAGCAAGACGAAGCGAAATACAATCAATCCTGGAAATCAACAAACACCTACTACGCACTCGTTTCTTGTTTCACTGAAATCGTCCCAAGTAAGAGACTTCATAGTAGACACCAAGCGCAAAACGAGGCATCTTTTAGTTAAAGATATTTTCTCGGAGGTTATTGACAACAACTACAGAGGGAGTATCTACATTAATGAATTTCTACATCCAGAAACTTACAAACTGCTATTGAGGACCAAGGAAAAGGCCAAAGCGTTGGAGTTCAAGTATGTCTGGGCTCGAAGTGGTCAGATTTTTGCAAAAAAAGATGATAATTCAGATAAACTTAGTATTAATTCTGTTAATGATCTTTCTAAACTAGAATGACGCCAAAACACCTCAATAAAAAACATCTTCAAGCAAAATATCTTCACCCTTAAATGTATTAAGCTTAAATATAAAATTGTCTTGTGGGTCATTTTTTAAACTTAGCTCAATTTTTTAAACTTAGTGCATGAAACTCATCCTGATATAATCATTTTAACAGAAACCTGGTTAAAACCAACACTCGACAATCACATTTTCTCACTAAATGGATACACAGTTGTTCGTAGAGACCGAACTTTAAGACATGCTGACAATAAACGCTATATCAGAGGTGGTGGAGTAGCTTGTTTAATAAATAATTCTCTTAAAAGTTAAATTATTGCACATTTCAACGTCTGACCATTTAAACCAGCCTGAATTTCTGATAGTCGATGTAACTCTACAAACTGGTTCTCACCTCTTGCTATCATGTATTTATAGACGACCTAAAAGGAATGTTTCTTACTGAGTTTTTCGATATATACTCTAAGCTTGCGCCTAGCTTCAATAATATCATCATAGCAGGGGACTTGAACTGCAACCTTCTTGAGAGCTCTTATATTACAAATCACTTGAGAGAGTTCATAATTGAGTCCTCTGTATACTGCGTGCCTTATGGCCCTACATTCCATAAAAGTGGCTGTGATTCTTGGCTCGACGTCATCTTGATTGACAGTACAAGTATGTTAGTCTTTTTACAAAATCTGACTCCCCCGTTCGTTGATGGCTATGATTATTTGCTATGTCAATATAAAGTAGAGCAACCGCAACAGATGAGTAAGAAAGTGACTTTCAGAAACTTAAAAAAGCTGTGATCATAATTCACTGTCAGATTGTTTGTTCAACTCTCTAAAGATTGATAATGTTATATTGGAAAACTCAGACCCAAATGAACTTTTATCGATCTTTAAATCAAATATTAACTTTCTTCTCTGGACCTACATGCACCAATCCTCACAAAGAACAATCTCTCGATGCAGTAATCCTTGGTTCACTAAAGAACTAAAAATAAATGCAAGAACGTGATGAACTTTACAAACGAGCTCAAAAAGAAACCGTGATCCAACCTTACTTTCGCTGTATAAAATCCAACGCAAACTTCTTAAGACTGAATTAGCCCGAACGCGAGAATCGTACTTGAAGACTACTCTATCCAACTTGCCTCAGGGGTTCTTCTGTTTTGAGTAAACTTAAACATCTAGGACTCACCAAATCAAATACTTCGTCACCCCTAAATTTCTTTGATGCACTGGAATTAAATGAGTACTATGCAAGTATAGTCAGGAAGCATCCAGCTGCAAATATTAAGTTCTTAGATAGTTTACCAACCATTTTTCAACGCCAAGTGGACTGTTCATTTCAGTGGCAGAAGATTGACATCGTTGATGTCACAAAGGCTCTTGTACTAACTCTGTCGAAATCTAAAGGAAATAGCCCGGATGGTTTAGATTTGCGGTGGCTAAAGATCATCCTCAGATATCACTGTTTCTTACAGCCCTTTTCAACAGATCTCTTGACACTGGCATCTTCCTGAGATTTGGAAAACGATTTATATTATACCAATGAACAAGATAGCCTTACCCAGATCACCATCTGATACAAGACCAATTGCAAACCTGTCTCACTTAGCGAAAGTTTTTGAGAGAATAGTTGCAAACCAGCTGGTAACTTACTTAGAAGATAATCTTTTGCTTGATAGGTTTCAATCGGGATTTCGGAAGCATCGTAGTACGCAATCAGCATTGCTAAAACTTACTGACGACGTCAGAGCAGCAATGGACAAAAATCAACTTACCATTCTAGTGCTATTTGATCTGACAAAGTGAGTAAAGCCTGATTTGTGAGTAAAGCCTTTGACTACGTGGATCCCAAAGTTATTTTAATCTCTTTGCATGAGTTGGGATTCTCATCAGAAGTAATAAGTTGGTTCTTCTCCTATCTATCAAACCGTTCTCAATCCATTCTAAATGAGCATGGAATTCCAATTGAGTTACTAAAAACCTCGTCGGGTGTTCCTCAAGGCTCTGTACTTGGGCCAATATTGTTTTTAATTGTCATCAACTCTGTGGCCAGGTGGATAATCTTTTGCAAATATGGTCTATTTGCTGACGACATGTACATCTACCATCATTGTCTTGCTTACCAGCTTCATGACGCAGTTCAGCAAGTTACTGCTGACTCACAAGCTGTTACAGACTGGGCTCGGTCTCACGGCTTAATGATTAACTTGACTAAGACTACAGCGATGATCTTGAGATCAAATGGCAAATTGAAACAACTTCAGTCCCTGGAGGTCCCTCCTATTCTAGTTGATAATACAGTAATCCCCTACGTAAATTCTACAAAGTGTTTGGGACTTATTATTGATCAAAACTTATCCTGGAATAGCCACATTTTACAGACAACCAGAAAAGTAAATTTCGCACTCCATAGTCTCAAGGTCCGGAAAAACATCTATTCTACTGAGATAAGAAAGCTCCTAGTTACTGCTACCATCCTACCACTCATTGATTACTGCTCTATTGTGCTCATTGACTCTACTGCTGAAAATGATCTAAAACTTCAGCGAGCAGTAAATTCTTCCATCAGATTTATTTTCAATATCAAAAAAGGTGAGCATATTAGTCCTCACCGCAAAGAGCTAGGGTGGCTTACAATCAAATATCGTAGATTGTATTATGCGATTTGCTACTTATACAAATTACTCGAGAATGGAAAACCGGAGTACTTGCGCGATTTATTCGTTGAGGAAGCTGATGTTCGACGTTCAAATCGATTGGCTGCAAAAAAGCACACCTTCTTCAATCTACCTCTTTTTACTACAAGCTACTTGGAGAAATCTTTTTTGGTAACTGTAATAAAGCTTTGGGAAGAACTGCCACGCAAAATTGTAAATTCGAGTAGCTTACAAGTCTTCAAAAAAGAATTATTTAATTATTTATTAAATCTTGATAATTATTCGTTATTTTCAATACTTATTACTTATTAATTAGCATTTTATAGCAGCTCATAGGAAAGCTGAATCACCGACGTTTGATAGAGAAACATAGCAAGATGTTCGTATAGTTGAAATAAACGTTGATTCGAATAATATTCACTCAAATGTTAGTGTTAGTTACAGCAGACATCAAAACAATACAGATGATCAACAAATTCTAATAAATAACAAATTTAAATTAATTCATTGAAAATCAAAAATTAAAGTAAGGATGAAGAAATTGCTATTCGTAAAATTATTATGCTGAGTTATCATCTGATCTGATGACATTAAAATCCTATATTTTAAAATTATTGTTATTATACTTTAAGTTCCAAGTTTAATATGATTTTCTTATTACCTTGTTTATATATTTATATATAAATAAGTTGAATTAATTATTGTGCAATATTATATTATATTATATTATGTACTCACAGAAATTGCTTTCTTGTAAAAACTGTATTTACTATGTAATTAAAATTGCCATTTGGCCTGTGCCTTGGCATTAAATAAACAAAAATCTAAATCTAAATCTAAAAACATCAATTTTTACGATTTGCAAAATTTCAAAATCCTGTCATTTCCAAATTACTCGCCCGATTAAGCTCATCTTCGAACTTAACCTAGTCTTGATCGATAGATAAAGCATGTTGAGTTTGAGAAGAATCGGTTATAAATTGAAAACGCTATCGTGCTGACAAGTCGCGTTATATCGTATATATATAAATACATACATACATAAACTTTTGAACTATATACATTTTCTGACTCAGCTCGACAAACTGAGTCAGAAAACGACTAAATTTTTTCAAAGTTGCGCCATGAGGACGGCTGCAATAGTTAGATTTTTATAAAATCTACTAAAAATCGGTAACGATGATTAGTTAGAAAAACTGGGCGGCCATGAATAAATTTTTATTTTCATTTAGAACGATTAAAGTAATTTTCAATTACAAATCAATAGTAATAGTAAGTTAAAGGCACTAAGCAGCCATGAATGAATTTTTACTTTTATTTAAATGAATTAAAATAGTTTTTAAATAAAAAATAAGGAGTGACGGTCAGTCAGGGTCTCCAGGCGGCTATGACTGAGTTTTTGATTTTAATTTGGGATCATTGAGGCAATTTTGAATTAAAAAATAACTAGTGAGGATAAGTTAGGTACTGGGCGGCCATGAATGAATTTTTATTTTTATTTAGAATAATTTAAGGAGTTTTGAATAAGAAAAAAGGCCATTCGGCATCCGAAATGGAAGTAGGTTTCGTATTGAAATATAAAAAATAAATAAAAACGAATTGCATAATAAGATAAATGCTAAGGTATTCAACTCAAAAAAAATTTTCACTTTTTGTAAATGAGTCGTCTTTATCTTCCGATATTCTGACTACTTAGCGAACTCTATTGAGTTCTGATTGCATAAGCATGTTTGTTGTAGTCTTACTTACTTTTTAATCTTGTTTTATACTTGCTTAGTTTAAATAAGATATCTTAAGAGTTGTAGACGCTATCGGTTAAATTAAATTAATTGTAATTATAATAACAATAATATATTGATGAATGTATCCCTGATTAAAAAAAAGTATTCAAAACAATTGCCAATGTTAATTCTCCATAAGAGGAAGGATGGAAAAGTATTAAAATTATTTAGAAGTATTGAAAAAAATTCAAATTTCGTTATTTTCAATACTTATTACTTATTAATTAGCATTTTATAGCAGCTCATAGGAAAGCTGAATCACCGACGTTTAATAGAGAAACATGGCAAGATGTTCGTATAGTTGAAATAAACGTTGATTCGAATAATATTCACTCAAATGTTAGTGTTAGTTACAGCAGACATCAAAACAATACAGATGATCAACAAAAGAATTCTAATGTTTCTAACTTAGAGGTTGATTCTACTCTAATTATAGATGATAATTTTAATAATCAAGAAATAACTAAGAATGTTGTTGACTCTATTACACAAAGGGCGCAACTAATTGCAAATCAAATTTATTGTTGCAAATCTTTAAGCGAAATTATCAATGTTATACAAGATAAGCAGAATGTTATTTCAGAAATTTATGATAATATAATAAATAAATTTGAAATTCATTCGAAAAATGTTGATCAAAAAATCTGGCCTAGGAAAAAAAGGATAATTCAGAAAAGATTTCCAGACATTATTTTAAATAATTTTTTTCTTGATAACGTCAAAGATGATGGAAATTGTTTATTTCGATCATTTGCTGAAATTATTTTAAATGACGAAGAGAGATTTTATGAAATTAAAATTTTTGTCATTCATCAAGTAACAATGAATTTAAGTTTTTACGAAAAAATATGTACAGTAGGAGAGATTGAAGTGAGAACTGGTAATGAAGAAAATGATGTGTTGGAAATTTAAGTCTTACCAAATTCTAAAAAAGGTAAAAGAAATATTTGATGAAATAAAAATTTTTGACAGTAAAAAAACTGTTTAAATTATAATGTTGATAATTGAATTGAAAATTATAAACTTAAAAGGAATAATTAATTGAAAAAAAAAAAAAAAGAAAAAAAAAATAATTGAAAGAATAGAAAAAAAAATAGAAAAGATATGAAAATAAGGGACGGGTGAGGTGGAGCAAAATCATTTTTTTTTTTTTTTTTGATAGATAGTTTAACCCTTCGTTGGTCGCGCTTCACTGCCCGCCTTCATTGGTCGCGTGGTTAGGGAATCGCCGCAATGTTAATTTTCTTACAGTGTTGCCAAGTATACTTTTAAGTAAGCGCGGTAAAATTTGAGTTGGTATGAAATTGCTTTTTTTATTTATTAAAAATTTCTACATGTCAATTTTTTGACTCAATTTATTTATTAAAAGAATTCTTAAAATTATCAAATATCTGCTAAATCAATTTTAATTAAATTATTTAATATTTAATTGTAATGTAGTATCGTGACTTTAATTTTAATCATAAACGTTATATTCAAATATTTTATCAGAGAAAAAAATACGTACCGGTTTAATGCTTTGATGAGTAAAGTATTAAATACTTTTGTAGTCACAGTAGTAATATTATTATTCTTGTGATCCAATCCACGTAATGATATTTATTTATTTATATTTATATTTATATTTATATTTATTTATTTATATTTTTATTTTTATATTAAAATTACTTACAATAACATTGCACAAATAAATTAAATAAATAACTTTATGGGACATGCGCATAACAACTATAACAGCTGATGACGGCCATATTGTTTTTATTTATTCAAGTTTCATATAATTGGCAATGCTGCAAATAAAATTTCATGGTCGGGTTTGGTCGCGCTTACGGGGAATCGCCGCGATTCCATGTTCTTACGACATTTATTATTTAATATCTAATTAATAAAAATACCGACAACTTTAAAAACTGTTTAGGTGCATGCTAAATGAATTGAAGAAGGAATAGCTAAATTTTTTAAGGCTGGAAAAAATTATTTTTTTTTTTTATAACGAATTGAAAAAAAAAAGCGGGGAATCGCTCATAGCGCGACCAACGAAGGGTTAATAAGATGTCGAATTGACCATAGTTAATTTTTAACCTTTAAAATGCATATAGACCCAGTAAACACGTTTACGTCAATGTGACGTCAAAATGACATTGGGATATGTCAGGATTTACGTAAGATACAAGTCACGAATGAGTCATATGTGACTCATTATTTCACACTTCTTGATGTAAGATTCTGACGTAAAAATATGACGTGGTCATGACGTCAGTATTATGTCTCAATGACATTTATGACGTCAATATGACATACCTGTGATGTCTATATCATGATAATGATGTCATTATGACGTAAAAGTGATGTAAGTGATGTAAGAATTGTACCTCAGAAAAAATATTTAAAAAAAAATTTCTCAAAATTAAAAAGATGGCAATTTTGGAATTAATTATAGTGTTGTGGACTTATTACAGTTTGAAACACTAGTTATATGTTGATACTTGATGAAAAAATCCTGAAATATGTTGGGCTCGAACTTGGGTCCTCACGTGTCGGAGTCTGGAACGCTGCTCACTTGTCCAAGTAACGGTTCATGTCACGAAGTAAATAACTTACGTGATAAGCCTTACATGACGAAAAATGCTTATTTTATAATTTTTTCTGAGATTAAATGGATTTTAAGAGCTGGAATTGTATAAAATTCAAGTCTAATAATTTATACAGTTTCATAAAATTTCATTAAACTCATGAAATTTTATAAAGTTCTATAAAACTTTATAAAAACTCTTATAAAAGGCTCTCTAGTGAAACTTGTGGTAATTAATAGACAATTTATAAATTTTCATAAGAATTGATTGAATCTTACACTTTCAAAAATTTTCGTCTAAAAGCGGATACAGAGAACTTTCACAAAGTGAAATTTTTTCAGAGTAAACGATGTATCCGTGTCATTTGAATATTTTTTAATACTTATGGATTTTTCAAGACTCGAATTTTTTTTTTATTTAATTTTTTCCGAAAATTTAGTATTTTTCATTTGGATTTTTCTTCTTCAAAATTTCAATTTACAAAATTTAGATTTTTTTTTTTTAATTTCAACTTTTATAAGTATACCATTTTTTTAATCTATATTTCTTCTTAATTTCAATTTTTTTTGAAATTTGAATTTCTTTAATTTAACATACTAACAACATTATGAAACTTAATGTACACAGTAAAAAAATTTTGCGTCATTGTGTCAAAAAATTTTGTGTTAAAAATTTTTATGTTAAATATTTAGCGGTGTTTGGTGTTGATTTAACACAATAAATGTTAAATTTACACTTAAAAAAGTTAAATATTTAACACAAAAATTTTTAACACTAAAGTTTTTGACGCAATGACGCAAAATTTTTTACTGTGTAAAATATTATTAGTCTCGTCAATAACAATCATGGAACTGTTTGAATTACTTCAAATACAATGTTTCATAAGTAGCAGCACTAATGTCAGAAAATTATTTTTCAAGTAATAGTGCAATATTTAAATGACTGACATTTAATTTCTTGACGCGAAATCATAAGAAATTATATGTTTACTCGCTTGACGGTTTAAAAATTTAGAGTTCATGCCACATAAATTGAACTCGGTATTTTGTTATCAGTTTCACACCAAATCATTTATACCGAATGAAGTCGAAAATATTTTTACAATGGATAAAAGTACCTAAATTCATGGAAAAAATATAAGTGAGAAACATATGCAACGAAAAAAAAGTATTTCTTGCACCAAGAAAATTTTGACGGAGGCCGAAGTTATATTGGAGCAAGAAGTGTTTTAGTGTCAAGAAATTTTGACTTCATTCACGAAATTTTCAGTCATCTCTAATATATTCTTGGTCCAAAGAAATTTACCTTTGAGTCAAGATTTTTTCTGCAGTGTATGGAAACATACAAGCAAAGATACAAAAAGTTTATATCCCACATGTATTTAATTTGTATGTTTTTTCTTAAAACGTAAATGAAAAATATTTTGTATGTTATTTGCTAATATGTTAGATATATTCATTAATATTATAAATTATAAATTTTTGTTATTAAGAGCGGACTTAAATTTACAAGGTACCAGCTTAAATCAGCTGTTTACCTCTTCCTGATTCTTACTAAATTTTAAACCAATTTTCACTAATATTTAGCGATTAATTGTAAATTAGACATCTTGTTAAAGAAGTTTTATATTTGATAAATTTTGATCAATCGATAATATTAAAAAAATACATCCCCCAAATTTTATCAATATTATGGAAAATAATCGTTTGTCACTGATTTAGAAAATGACTTTCAAATTACGTCAGTATTATGTACAATTATGACAAATTATTGATGTTGAATAATGACTCACAGATGGTATCGGTATTACGTAAGACCGTGACTTGTCACTGATGTAAACACATGATATTAATCTTACGTCAAGATTACGTACAACCGTGACTTGTTACTGATGTAAACGCATGATGTTAAACTTACGTCAAGATTACGTACAGCCGTGACTTGTCACTGATGTAAACGCATGATGTTAAACTTACGTCAAGATTACGTACAGCCGTGACTTGTCACTGATGTAAACGCATGATGTTAAACTTACGTCAAGATTACGTACAGCCGTGACTTGTCACTGATGTAAACGCATGATGTTAAACTTACGTCAAGATTACGTACAACCGTAACTTGTCACTGATGTAAATGTATGATGTTAAACTTACGTCGTTATGACATACAATGATGGCATTAATGTTACGTAATATTGTAGTTTATATATTATGTCAGTTGTACGTAATATTTAAGTCATTTCCGTTACATCATAGAGAAGTAATAAACTTACATCAGTATGATGTCAAAAATATATCATATATTTTTACATCATAATTGGATCACAAGACAGGTCAATTTTACGTCATATTTACGTAAAATATTGTGACATTCCTATGACTTATAAATGACGTCATATTGAAGTCATGTGTTCACTGGGGAGTAATATTTTTGCTCCCTTCCCGCCTCTCTAAGTGGTAAAGGCCTACTGGGGATCCGCCACGCTAAAAAATAAGGGAACGCATCTTACTTCATAGTACCTCATGGGTAATGTGGAAAACTATGTAATGACTGAGTTGACAACAAGACCTGAAATCTATCAGTATACTGTCTCAATTCTTGACAGTTGTCAAACAGTGGATTTAATTTAAGACACTTGTAACTAATGTTCAAATACTATAAACCATTTACATCCATAGCGATTCAACTTCTTACTACAATTACTAATAATAATTCTATCTAATATTGAATAACAACTATCAACCGTGACGGAACGACTGCAAGAGTAAAATTTCATTGAAATTTAATTCCAGAATAGATGTTATTTGGTCTAGATATAAATGTAAACATATAAATTAAAGCTTATTTTCTCAGCTTTAAGATGCACTTTACCGAAATCAAACATCTCGGCGCGTTCAAAAGTTATTTATGGGAGAAGGACTAAAAATATAAAATTTTCAATTTTTCAAAATTTTGAAATGCTGTAATTTCTAAACTAATTGACCGATTCAGCTCAAATTTGAACTCAACCTTCGTAATCGTCCATAAAATGAGTATGTTAAGTTTCATTAGGATCTCTTGAGAATTGTAGACGTTATCGTGCTGACAAGCCGCGTTGTATCGTGTATATATATATATATATATATATATATATATATATATATATATATATATATATATATATACATAAACTTTTAAACTATATGTATTTTCTGACTCAGATCGTCGAGTTAGGTCGGAATATAGCAAAATTTTTCAGAAGTTGCGGCATGAGAACGGCTACAATAGTTAGATTTTTATGAAATCTACTAAAATCGGTAGCGAGGGTTAGTTAGAAAAACTGGGCAGCTATGAATAAATTTTTATTTTCATTCAGAACGATTAAAGTAATTTTCAATTAAAAAACAGTAGTAATAGTAAGTTAAAGGCACTAACCAGCTATGAATGAATTTTTACTTTTATTTAAATGAATTAAAATAATTTCTCAATAAAAAATAAGGAGTGATGGTCAGTCAGGGGCTCCAGGCGGCTATGACTGAGTTTTTGATTTTTATTTGTAATAATTGAAGCAATTTTGAATTAAAAAATTACTAGCGAGGATTAGTTAGAGGTACTTGGCGGCCATAAGTGAATTTTCATTTTTATTTAGAATAATTAAAGTAATTATTAATAAAAAAAAATCAGTAGCGAGGGTTAGTTAGGAACACTGGGCCGCTACAAATAATTTTTTTTTTTCATTTTGATTGATTTAATTAAATTAAATAAAAAAATTAGTGATCAGGGTCAGTTACAGGCACTGGGCAGCTATGAATAAATTTTTATTTTTATTCAAAATAATTAAAGTAATTTAAAAATGAAAAATAAGTTACAACGTTCAGTCAAAAGCACTGGATAGCTATGAATAAATTTTTATTCTCATTTAGAACGATTAAAGTAATTTTTAATTAAAAAATCAGTAGTGATAGTAAGTAAGAGGCACTAAACGGCCATGAATGAATTTTTATTTTCATTCAAATGAATCAAAATAATTTTTAAATAAAAAATTAGAAGTGTCCGTCAGTCAGGGGCTCTAGGTGGCTATGACTGAGTTTTTAATTTTTATTTGAAATAATTGAGGCAATTTTGAACTAAAAAATGAGTAGCGAGAATCAGTTAGAGACACTGGGCGGCCATGAATGAATTTTTATTTTCATCTAGAATAATTAAAGTAATTTTTAATGAAAAAAGTTAAGAAAACACTTCACCCTAAAGGCCATCTCTGCAACTTCCCGCTAATTCTGTAAATATCTGGCCGCTTTTTGAGCTCTTTGAGTTTCAAAATACAATCTGTGTGTTGTGTTGAGCTCTCCGAGCTCAAAAAGATACCTCTTCTATGCTTTTGAGCTCTTTCAGCTCAAAAGTCTGATAGAAATTTCATAGAACACTATTTTTTGAATTTTCAACCCGCAATAACTTTTGAATGAATCAACCGATTTTCACGCGGTTGGCAGCATTCTACGCAGTTTTTTAAGCTCCAAAAATAATTTACAAGTTTAAATTGATAGAACAAAAAATTTCGGAGGAGGTCCGAAAAAACACTTTTTGGTTTTCTTTCGTCAACGATAACTCACGAACGAATCAACCGATTTTGACCGGACTGGCAGCGATCGACGTGGTTTTTTTATGTTAAGAGCTGATTAGTTTTTGGAATTGATCGGTAAAGCCGTTTAAGAGTTATCCCAAAAAAACCACTTCTGAAAAATTTTTGTTTCCTATGTTTTTTTAGATTTCTCCAAATTTCTCAAAATCTATCGATCCGAATCAATTCAAATTGACAGGAAATCTAAGTTTGACGAAGCTCTTTCGAATGACACGAACCGCGATGAAATCGGTTCAACCGTTCAAAAGTTATAAAAAGTTTACATACTTACACACACACACACACACACACACACACACACACACACACACACACACACACACACACACACACACACACACACACACACACACACACACACACACACACACACACACACACACACACACACACACACACACACACACACACACACACACACACACACATGGAAGGGTGGAACGAAGAAGTATTGCCTGGTGGCGACCCTAGACATCAGAAATGCCTTCAACTCCGCCAATTGGGAATGCATCATGCAGGCCCTCCAAGAGAAGAATGTACCAGAATACCTTCTTAAGATCGTAGCAAGCTACTTTGAAAACAGGGTCCTGAAGTATGACACGAAGAACGGTCCAAGGGAGTATGCTATTTCTGGAAGTGTACCACAAGGTTCAGTTCTAGGCCCGCTCCTGTGGAATATTATGTATGACGGCCTATTAAGACTAACTCTGCCAAGAAACGTCAAACTCGTAGCATATGCAGACGACGTAGCCGTAGTGATCGTTGCCAAACATCTTGACGAGATAAACCATGTGTTCGATCTCACTTTCGAGCGCGTTAACCGGTGGATGGACGCAGTGAACCTGCAACTGGCGCAACACAAAACTGAGGCAGTGCTTATTACCAGCAGGAAAGTGGTAGAGACAATTAAGCTGAAAGTCGCCGAACAAGAAATCACATCACAACCTTATATTCGATATTTAGGAGTGATGCTTGATGCCCGACTCAACTTTAAGCAGCAGGTAGAACACGTCAGTGCCAAGGCGTCAGCAGTGGGAACAAGTCTAGCACGACTGATGCCGAACATCGGAGGGCCAAAGCAGAGCAGAAGGGTACTGTTATCATCTGTAGTCACATCGGTGCTTACATATGGTATATCTATTTGGACCAACGCTCTCGAGATGCAAGAATCATGGAGGAAGGCTGGACCAGTATACCGACGGTGTGCCTTAAGAGTCGCCAGCGCCTTCCGCACAATATCCGAGGAAGCAGTGTGCGTTATTTCCGGAACTCTGCCTCTCAGAGTCCTCGCTGAGGAAAGACGGAACCTTTATCATCGTAAAAGGTCAACTACACTAAGCGCTGAAGAGCTCAGAACTGAAGAACGGCAAAACAGCTTCGACCGATGGCAGCTCCAGTGGGACGCTGCAGAAAAAGGAAGATGGACGTATCGTCTTATACCGAGGATCGACGACTGGCTGAACCGGAGTCATGGAGAGGTTAACTACTACCTTACGCAGATGTTGTCAGGACACGGCTGCTTCCGAGCCTATCTTCACCGCTTTAAGCACGACGATTCTCCGGAGTGCCCATCCTGCCCAGGTGTCGCTGAAGACGTGGAGCACGTGATCTTTGCATGTCCTCGTTTTAACCAACAGCGCGATGAATTAGAGAAGATTCTAAAAAAGAGAATTCAACCGGAGACAATAGTAGAAGAAATGCTGTCATCAGAAGCTGTCTGGAACGCCACGAGCACCTTTGCCACTGAAGTGCTTACAGAGTTGCGGTCCATCGAGAGAAAAAGAGCAGAAAACAGAAACTAAAAGAGAGATAGAAATAAAAAACATCTTAGCCACCAGAAGGAAGAGCGGCAGCTAATTCCTCCCCCCGCGAAGAAATGCCTTACGGCGGTACCATGGGGGATCAGAGGATAGAAGAGAAAGGGGTTTAGGGTTTAGTGGGTAGGGGCGTTAGTGTCGAGTTAGTATGACGCTGCGTCGAGTCGCCACATATCCAGGCCAAACAGCTATGCCTAGAATCCGTAAAAAGGATTCCCCCCCCTACAAAAAAAAAACACACACACACACACACACACACACACACACACACACACACACACACACACATACACACACACACACACACACACACACACACACACACACACACACTAGGGTGGTCGTTAAAAATTAAATTCTTTCAGACGCCCAAAAAAATCCTTCCTTTTGACGAAAAACTACGGGAAAAATTTTGCTTTTTGATTTTTATTAAAAATAACACGTGCCGGCGGCCAATTTAAGTTCATTTTTCGATAAAATTATAGTTTTTTGGAATATTTGTTACATTATTTAAATTTTGATAAAAAATCATGAAAATATGCTTATAGGAAATCAAATTCTCTACAAAAGGGTTTCTTTTGTTTTTAGATGAAGTTCATATCCATCGAGATAATCTCATTGGTAAACTTATTAACTTTATTAAATCATTTATTTTAGCACTAAAAACTTTATTTTTCTTGAAATATGAACAATTTAGTAAATTTTATATACAATTATTCATTTATAGAGATTAAGTTAATGACTACCAAGTTATATTCGATATTATCTATCCATTTTCAAAAAAAAAAAAGTTCAAATTTACATGTTATAGACTGATTTATTAATTCCAAGGTTTAAGTAAGCTTTTTTTTGTATTTTTTATGTTTCGAGCTCTGTAATCATCCAAAATTTGAATCACAAACTGCTTCTGATTTTCATCTTTCGTAAACAAATCATTGTATTCTTGCATTAATTTCACACCGCGTTCAGCAACATCGTTCACAACAGATAAATTATTTACAGCGTTCAAACAGATCTGATAATTTATATTTTCTTGCCAGTTTTCACAATCATCTTTCAGCCAACTAGTATCCAAACCCAGTTTAAGAAAGAAATTAATTGATGAATGATCAACGAACTGTTCTAATCCATGGTCGAATAATTTTGTTACATCTTTTTCAGCTATTACTATTTTTTTTTTTTTGAATTACAGATTTGACTGTCATCTGAAGAATCATAATCGTTATTATCGAATAATTTTTGAACCATTTTTTTTTCGTTTCTTCATCAACACTGTCATCGAATAGTGCCATTAAACAGTTTTCTGGAGTGAGATACCATAAATGATTCAAAATTTTTTTCAAAGCAGTAGATGATAGTTTTTTGTCAATTGATTGGAAGTTGTAAATCGATTGTATCAATTGAAAATCACAATTGGGAGCTTTGATTGATGATGATGCCATAAACCATATCTTCACATATATTTTTACAATAAAAACACAAATCATACCAAGACTTTTTTGTTAATTCGAAGTCAGCTTAAACGTAGATCGCAAAAGAAAAATTTTGAGAGAGTAAATTGCCTTGGCCATCCACCTTGCTTGATGCATAGCTCCAGGAACACGAAACACAACATTATCGGGTACTACTCCAATGAATATCAATGTCAACTTTAATAATTCTAAATTATCGTCTCTGTCGTGATTCAAAGTCAATTGTGTTTCTGCAAATTCACGGATGTCGAGAATATTATAGATTATCGGATTGTTTATTCCAGATTCAAATTTTGTAAGGTCCAATGCATCCCATTCTTTCCTGAACCTTACAAATAAAGGCACATTCGGTCCAGAAGAATTGAAAATTTGACAATCGAATACAGCTTTCAGTACAACTTCCAATATATGGTGTCGACATGGTAATAGAAGAAGATCTCGTTCCAATGCTTGTTCAATCAACACTGCTGCACCGTTAAATTGTCCTGTATTTGAAGCTGTAGTATCACAGCACAAACCAACTACGAATTCACTAATCCCGTATTCTTGCAGAGCATCAAAAACTGCATCAGCCATTGCGCGACCGGTGGAATTTTCGAGTTTGGGTATCGATAGTATTTTAGTTTCTTTTTCTGCAGAAATTATAATGGGAAGACGCTCTATGAAGTTTCTACCAGTGATGTCAGGTAAATGTTTGCCGTCCCAGTGGATAATTAATCTACTGAGTTCTGTATTTTTAAATCTATGTTGAATTTCCGCGGCTCTGTCCTCTCGAAACTTTTCACGCTTCTGTTTTATTAAAGTTCTATTAACAATGAATTGGCTAGCATCCATCCCAACAGCTTCAAGAAAACTAATCAATAAACCCGTCGCATTCCGATCGCTGATTTTACATTTATTCAACATTGTGCATAGTTTTGGAGTAAAAATATCGATTGTTCCTCGAGGTTTTTTCGATGGTGGTGATTCATTTAATTCCAATACAAAACTGGGATCTCTCTGAAGGCTTCGTTGACTGAAAGAGTTTGTTTCTGATGACTCAATTTGTGAACTAGGTTCAGAACTTTCTAAAAAAAAATGAAAAAAAAAGTTATAATTTCAAAATATAAACCATAGAATACAGAAATTGTTTCAATATTTACCGGAAATTAGATCTTCAACCTCATCGATGTATTCAACACGACAAGGCTTACGTTGATTTAATAAAAAATTTTTAATCTTAACATCGATCATATTTAAAGCATCATTATGCGCAATGTCGAATAAGTTTTTAAGAGATGATGAAAAAGCTTCCTCTTTATTTGTTTGGGTGATTCCTTTTACTGAAGAACTTTTTTGCAAACTGCGCCAATCATTATATAATTGTTCAATTTTTGCAAAACATCGACATTTTTGCTGAGTTGGTATTTTCACTTTTTGCCAAAAAGTTATCAATTCATCATAAATTAAATATTTACTATCACGTAAATTATGGTTTAATACTCGAAGATTATGAATTAAAAATTGTAGAACTTGTAAATTGGATGATAATTGATTTCCATCGATCTGAGAATGAGTATCCCCAATTAAAAATATATTTTCTTTTTCGTCTTGCATTGTCATGTTAATTTTAAAGAAAGATGAATAATACTTATTTCACAGAAAAAAATATTAAAATTTGATAATTAATTTTCGTAACAGAGTATCAGTGGATTCTGATTAAATTCTTGGGCTTTACTTTCATGTATAACCTCACAAATGCAAATGAATCTTACACTTTAGCAATTACATTTGACACTGTTTCTCTTGCGATCGATTCAATCAAATATTTCAATGTCTCAATACAAATAAAAAACTAAACTTGGAGCACAGAAATGAGTGACATGTGAACACATTAAAGTCAATATGTAAAGAGTACAGTAATAACAAATTAAACGAATTAAACCAAAAATGCTTGGGCAATGTCTACCATTCAATAGATTTTTAGAAGTGTCGATAATTTAGGAAAATATCGATATCGATTATAAATTCATTGTAGATAACTTACCGACAGAGATCTTATTTGAAAATCATTCAATTAAAAATCATTTACTTATGTCAAAATATCAAAAATATATATGTAATTCAAGATATTTTAATAGAAGTGTTCATATTTCAAGAAAAATAAAGTTTTTAGTGCTAAAATAAATGATTTAATAAAGTTAATAAGTTTACCAATGAGATTATCTCGATGGATATGAACTTCATCTAAAAACAAAAGAAACCCTTTTGTAGAGAATTTGATTTCCTATAAGCATATTTTCATGATTTTTTATCAAAATTTAAATAATGTAACAAATATTCCAAAAAACTATAATTTTATCGAAAAATGAACTTAAATTGGCCGCCGGCACGTGTTATTTTTAATAAAAATCAAAAAGCAAAATTTTTCCTGTAGTTTTTCGTCAAAAGGAAGGATTTTTTTGGGCGTCTGAAAGAATTTAATTTTTAACGACCACCCTAACACACACACACACACACCTCGTGTCGGGCTTGCTGGGTCCCGCATCGGGCGCCTCCCCAGGTGGCGAATAGGGGAATGCCCGGCATATCTGCACGTCAGATGCGTCGGGTACCGAGGAAGTAGAATACTCGGGGTGGACCAAAACCTAGCAAATGATGATATGAAAATAACAGATCAATTTCAAACATTGTCTACAGTGCAGAGGGGGGATACCTCAGTGCCGGCGAGGGAAGGCATGCAAACGGGCCTAAGCTCGTCGTTATCAAGCGACCGTTTGAACAGCGGAGTAGACCCCACGGCTCTGCTGTCTAGCAATGCTAGCAAGGTTACAGGGAGTACGACGAAATCAGCCCAGATGGCAGAGAACGGACCGCTGAGCAACATTCCTCCAAAAAGTGGAGGACCTTTTGCTCCTGTCACTAATCAAACCTACCGAGGAAGAATCAACTCTGTACCGACCGTTACAGGCCAACAGTCATCAATGGAGAGGCTCGGCAGCAAGATCGAAGAGTTAGCCGACTTCATAAAAGACAAGAAGAATCTCTATCATGAGATCAGAAAATTGGTTACGTCTATTAGTACGGCATATAGGCTGGCCAACAAATCACCAACGACGTCGGCGTCAACGACTCAAACATCTCCGAGTCTGAGCAAAAAATCACAGCCACCTCTGGTCACTCCTAAGAAATTATCACAGCAGGGAGAGGGCAACAACAAAAAGAGGCCGCTGTCCACGCCCAGTCCTTCCGCAGAAATTGACAAGCCAGCACAGAAAAAGACAGCCCGGGATGATACCTGGACCAAAGTGACTAGGCAAAACATGAAAAAGAAAGAACAGGAACCAGCGGCTCAATCTGCTACAGCCCAAAACCAGCCAAACAACGGTGGCTCCAAGAAACTGAGGAGGAAGAAGACAAGAACTAAAGCTGTGCTTGTCCAACCAGCTGAAGGGCGAACATACGCCGATCTCCTCAAGGAAATCAAGGCCAAGGTAAGCCCTGTTGAGACGGGCGTAGACATAAAGTCTATTAAAAAGACGAAAAACGGAGGCGTTCTTCTTGAAATGGCTCGAAATACCGAAGACAGCAAGGCTTTCACCGATGCAGTAAAGGCAGCCACTGCAAAAATCGGCACAGTAAAGACGCTAACACCAACAACAACGATCGAGATCCTCGACTTGGATGAAATCTCTACCGAAAGCGAAGTCCGTGAAGCACTTAAACGTGAATTCACTGACAGCCTGAAGGTCAAACGGGTAAATTTGACAAAACCCACACCACGAGGCAATCGGGCAGCCTTCTGCGAAGTAGACGAGGCCAGTGCGATTAAAGCCCTTGACAAGGCCCGTATAATGATCGGTTGGTTGAACTGTCGTATACGCCCAGTTGCAAAAGTAACACGCTGTTTTAAATGTCTTGGTTTTGGACGCCAAACACGTCAGTGTGCGAGACCAGACAGAAGCAAGTGCTGCTACAAATGTGGTGGAGAAAACCACAAGGCCGTAAACTGCACGGAGAAGCCAAAATGCTTCCTTTGTGCTCCGGACAAAAATGCCCAGGATGGTCTATGTCATATTTGGTCTATCCCAGGATGGTCTATGCCAAGCGCACAGCACTTGTAAAAGCCACGAGAGGGCAGAAATGACACGCATACTACAAGGTAACCTGAATAGGTGCGCCTTGGCGCAAAACCTGCTGCGCCAGCGTGTCTTTGAAGATAAAATCGACGTCTGCTTTATCTGCGAGCAATATCTAAACATCGAAGGTAAAATATGGTTCGCAGACGAAACTGGCATGGCAGCAATTTAAATTGTGAACACAAAGAACGTTACCGTCAACAACAGTGGAAGTGGAGCAGGTTTTGTCTGGATTCAAACCCCCACAACCTACTTCATGAGCGTCTATCTCACCTAACGAAGGGATTAGTGTGTTCCGACAGAAACTGGCGAATATAGAAAATGCGGTCACCAAATTCGACGGCGAAGTCATCGTAGCCGGAGACTTCAACGTTTAGAAGACCAGGGTACCAAGAATCCATCCTCGACATCTCATTGGCGACTCCAAGGACTGCTAACATGATCGAAGACTGGACTGTATCCGAAGAATACAGCGGCAGTGATCACCAGTTCGTGACATTCAACGTTGGATTGGCATCCGCTTCGGTTCCACAACGAGACCTTTTTAAGCGGAAGTGGAATGCCAAGAGGCTTGATCTAGAGGCATTGCAAGCTTCACTTGCATGAAGCTGGTCTATCTTTCAGAACAACCCGACTCCGGATACCTGCAGCGAGACGGAAAAGGCAGTGCTAAATACGATGAAGGAAATTGCTGCCGCATGTGACGCCTCCATACCGCGGCTGAAAAATCAAAGTTTCCCTAGGCCGGCGTTCTGGTGGTCAACAGACATAGCAGAACTCCGGAAAAAATGCCACAGACTACGTCGGCTAGCAACGAGAGCTACGAAACGCTCTCCCAACCAAGATCTACATTTGAGCGAGTATAAGCAGGCCAAAAAGAACCTAAACCGGGCAATCAAAGCAAGCAAAGCGAAACTGTGGCAAGAGATCTGTAACGACCTTGATAAAGATATCTGGGTAAAGCCTACCAAATTGTCACCAAACGACTTGGAAAGGCTCCACCAGAGGCGCCGAAGTCTCCAGCCTTAATGGACAGCATTGTAGCGGAGCTTTTCCCCAACTACCCACCGCGGGAGAAGAAAAACTACACTAAAAACAGCGAAGTAACACCCTTTACAACTAAGGATCTACAAGACGCGGCCAAGTCACTCAAAACAGGAAAGGCACCCGGCCCTGATGGCATCCCAGCATCGGTGATCAAGACTGTAGCCCTGGAATACCCAGACATACTCCTGAATACCTACAACGCACGCTTGGCAACTTGCACGTTTCCCGCGGTCTGGAAGCGGCAGAGATTGGTTCTGCTAGATAACGGCAAAGGTGGCCCTATAACACCCTCGTCGTTCAGACCACTTTGCATGCTGGACATTGCTGGGAAATTGCTCGAAAAGTTTATACAGGGAAGACTACGAAGCGACATCGATCGTGCTGGATGCTTTGCTGCAAACCAATATGGCTTTCGGAAAGGACGTTCAACAGTCGGCGTGATCCAGACAGTCGTAGGGACAGCGGGAGAAGCATGGACTGGTAGCCTCAAAGCTCATAAAGTATGCATTCTCTTCACGCTAGATGTCAAAAACGCATTTAACAGCGCGAATTGGGGAGATATTCTAGACGCTCTGGAACACAAATTTGACGCAAAGCCAGAAAATTTGGCATTAATCGACAACTACCTTGAAGAAAGAAAGCTAATAGCGGAAACTACAGAAGGACCACAAGAATACGCCATAACGGCTGGCGTGCCGCAAGGCTCAATAATGGGGCTCGATTTATGGAATGCCGACTATGACGAGCTTCTTAAGATTCTGTTACCAAAGCAAGTAGAGCTAACGGGCTTTGCAGACGACGTCGCGGCCACGATAATAGTAGACAGCGTAGAGGAGGCCGAACTACTAGTTCGGGAAACCATTGATGCCGTCGAGACTTGGCTCGATAAACACCACCTGAAACTCACCAAGCACAAAACCAAGATGGTCGTTCTGACTCGTCAAAAATGGTTCCCAAAACCATTCGCTGTGGACATGGGAGGAACAACACTAACGTCAACAAGGGCCCTGCGCTATCTGGGGGTAATGATAGACGAGAAACTATCTTTTCGCGAACACCTCGATAATGCATGCCAGAAAGCCAGCAAAACGGTGTCTAGCCTAGCAAGAATTATGACCGACACCATGGGACCAAGAACAAAAAAGAGAAGAGTTCTTCTAGAAGCAGTCCACTTGGTACTGCTTTATGGAGCTGAGATATGGGCAGACATATTAAAGCAGAAGACCTACCGGCGAAAGATAGCAGCAGTACAGCGGCAAGGCGCTCTCAGGGTTGCCTGCGCCTACCGCACAGTTTCCGAAGCGGCTGTATTGGTCATTGCAGGAGCCACGCCCATCGACCTATTAGCGTTTGAGAGAGTTAAACTCTATGACGCTAAAGATAGTGACGAAAACATGAAGGACGCAAGAACCAGGATAAAGGCGGAAACGCAGCAAGAGTGGCAGGACCGATGGACATCGGGAGAGACGGGCAGATGGATAGCGCGCCTGATCCCAAACATCAACGTCTGGCTTTCTCGAAAGCACGGGGACACGGACTTCTTCCTGACCCAGCTATTGACGGGACATAAGCAGTTCAATACCTATCTTTTCAAGATGGGTTTGCACAGCACACCAACGTGCAAATACTGCCCAGACAAAATTGACAACGCCAAGCACACGTTTTTTGAGTGCGATCGGTGGAAGGACGACAGAATCAGCACCGAAACAATAGGCACAACGCTCTCCCTTGAGAGCTTGGTAACCTGCATGATCACAAAAGAAGAAAACTGGTCAGCTGTCGCAGCCTACGCACAGCGTCTTTTAAACGAAAAAATCGCAGAAAGGGATTAGAAACCAGTAGTAACAAGAAGTAGGTGTCGTGAGACACAACATGGACTGGATCGAAGTAATGCTAACGCGGTCCCGATCCAGTCTTCCCTGTAACATCTATGGGGAAAGGAGAGAGGAGAATGTTTAGTCGGTATTGTTGCAAAATAATATTGACTTCTGAGTCCGACATACCCAGGCACCAACACCTAGTCCTGGCACCAACATCAAGTCCTGGCATACGTAAATGTATTTTACCTCCTCTATAAGAAAAAAAAAAAAAAAAAAAAACACACACACACACACACACAAACACACAATCAGAAGGAAGAGCGGCAGCTAATTCCTCCCCCCGCGAAGAAATGCCTTACGGCGGTACCATGGGGGATTAGAGGATAGAAGAGAAAGGGGTTTAGGGTTTAGTGGGTAGGGGCGTCAGCGTCGAGTTTTAGTATGACGCTGCGTCGAGTCGCCACATATCCAGGCTAAACAGCTATGCCTAGAATCCGTAAAAAGGATTCCCCCCCCCCTAAGGAGAAAAAAAAAAAAAAAAAAAAAAACCACACACACACACAGACATAGTGACACCCTCGCGGGAATTGTCAGGAAAGCTTCCTAGGACCTCAAAACGTCGAGATTTGATGAAAACTCGATTTTCGAAAAACGGGGTAAAACCAATAACTTCCCGATTTTTGGAAATTTTCAATTTTCTTAGCGGGAAGCTAAAAATCGGCAGCGAGGGTAAGTTAGAAAAAGTGGGCGGCCATGAATAAATTTTTATTTTCATTTTGAAAAATTAAATTAATTTTAATAAAAAAATTAGTGATCAGGGTTAGTTACAGGCACTGGGTAGCTATGAATAAGTTTTTATTTTTATTTAGAACAATTTAAGTAATTTTTAATTAAAAAATCAGTAGTGATTATAAGTTAGAGGCAATAAGCGGCCATGAGTGAATTTTTTTTTTCTTTTAATGAATCAAAATAATTTTAAAATAAAAAATAAGTAGCAACGGTCAGTCAGAAGCACTCGGCAGCTATGATTGAATTTTCACTTTTATTTAGAATAATCAAAGTTAATTGTAATTAAAAAATAAGTACCAAGGTTTAGGTGAAAGCTCTTGGTAGCCAAGAATAATTTTTTGTTTTTATTCAGAATAATTAAAGTAATTCTTCATAAAAAAATCAGCAACATTCGTCAGTCAGAGGCACTTATTGGCTATGACTGAGTTTTAATTACTATTGGGAATAATTGAAGCAAATTAAAATTAAAAAATCAGTGGCAAGTAGCAGTTAGCGGCACTGGATAGCCATAAATGAATTTTTTTTTTATTTAGAATCATTAAATTAGAAATTAAATGAAAAATTAGTGCTGAGGTGAGGTTCAGTTAGTAGCACTGGGCATATTATTATTTTTATTTCTATTTAGATTAATTAAAGTAATTCAAAATTGGGAAATAATGAGCGAGGGTCAGTTAGAGGCACTAACTAGACATAAATACATTTTTATTTTATTTAGAATAATTAAACTATTTCTTAGATGGAAAATAAGTGGCAAGGGTCAATCAGAGACTCTGGGCAGCAATGATGGAATTTATATTTTTATTTAGAATAAATAAAGTAATTTTAAATTGAAAAATAAGGAGCCAGGGTCAGGAAGGGGCACTGGGTGGCTATGAGTGAATTTTTATTTTTAATCTGAAATGATTAAAGTAATTTTCAATAAAAAAATCAGTAGCGAGGGTTAGTTTGAGGCACTAGGTTTTCATGACTGAATTTTGACTATTATTTGGGATGAATTAAGTATAATTTTTTATTGAAAAATAAGTTGTGAGGGTCAGTTAAAAGCACTGGGTGGCTAGGACTGAATTTTTATTTCTATTTAGAATTATTAAAGGAATTTGTGGATAAAAAATAAGTAGTTCCGTCATGGGCACTGAGCGGCCATGAATACATTTTTATTTTTATTTAGAATAATTAGAGTAATTTTCAATTAAAAAATTAGTAGCGAGTTTTAAGTAGAGGCTCTGGGCAGCTATAAATCGATTTTTATTTCTATTTCGAATAATTAAAGTAATCTTCCAATTTAAAAATAAGTAGCGAGGGTCAGCTAGAGGCCCTGAGTGGCGTTGACTGAATTTTATTATTATTTTGAATTATTAGAGTACTTTTTAATTGAAAAACAAGTAGCGAAGGTGAGTCAGAGGAACTGAGCAGCCATGACTCAATTTTTGTTTTTATTTAGAATGATTTAAGAGCGGTTGATAGTTGATTTTCGAACGAGTTTTGCCCATGAATAAGATAAAATTTTGAAAAAAAAGCTTCGCTCTTCGATAGATAATTTAATTATCTATCGAAGAGCGAAGTGCTTTTTTAGAAAATGTTCATTCATTTATGCATAAAATGCGTTTTAGGATTCCATAAGTTGTACAAGTATGACAGAGATACTTTCGTTTGTCCAATAGAGGGCGAGAGAGAGAAAAAATGTAAACCCTTCTTAAGTAATTTTTTATTGAAAAATTAGTAGCGAGGATGGGTAAGATTCTCGGAGCAACTATGAATGATTTTCTTTTCATTTCGAATATTTAAAGTAATTTTTAAATGAAAAATAAATAGCAAGGGTCAGTCAGAGGCCCTGGGAGGCTATAAATAAATTTTTATTATTATTTTGAATGATTGAAGTAATTTTTAATTAAAAAACAAGTAGCGAGGGGCAGTAAGAAGCACAGAGCGGCTAGAAATAAATTTTTATTTTTCTCGGAATAATAGGAATATTTTTTAACTGAAGAATAAGTGGCGAGGGTCAGTTAGCGGCACTGGGTGGTCATGAATCAATTTTTAATTTTACTTTGAATGATTAAAGTAATTTTCAATTGAAAAATAAGTAGTGGGCGACTATGACAGAATTTTTATTTTATTTAGAATAATTAATATAATTTTCAATTAAAAAATTAGTAGCGTGTGTTTAATCGAGGCTCTGGGAGGCTATGTATGGATTTTTATTTTTATTTTGAATAATTAAAGTAATTTTCAATTGAAAAATTAGTGGTAAGTGTCAAGTAGAGGCACTGGGCGGCTTCAAATGAATTTCCATTTTTATTCCGAATACTTAAAGTAATTTTTAATTGAAAAATAAGTAGCGAGAGTCAGTAAAAGGCACTGGGTGGCTATGACAAAATTTTTATCTTTTTTAGAATAATTAATGTAATTTTCAATTAATAAATTACTAGCGAGTGTCGAGTAGAGGCACTGAGCGGCTATAAATGAATTTTTATTTTCATTGTCAATAAATGAAGTCATTTTTGAATGAAAAACAAGTAGCAAGGGTCAGTAAGAGGCAATGAGCAGCTATGAATGAATTTTTATTCTTATTTACAATAATTAAAAAACTTTTTGATTAAAAAGTAAGTAGCGAGGGTAAGAAAGAGGCACTGGGCAGCTATAACTGAATCCTCATTTTTATTTAGAATAATTTAAATATGTTTGATTATAAAATGAGTAGCGAGTGTCAAGTAGAGGCACTGGGCGGCTACGGATGAATTTTTATTTTCATTCGGGATAATAAGAGTAATTTATAATTGAAAAATAAGTAGCGAGGGTGAGTCAGAGGCCCTGGGCAACTATGAATTAATTTTTACTATTATTTTGAAAAATTAAAGTAATTTTGAATTGAAAAACAAGAAGCGAGGGTCAGCAAGAAGCACTGGGGGACTAGAAATGCATTTTTATTTTTATTCGGAATAATAAGAATAATTTTTTATTGATGAATAAGTAGCGAGGGTCAGTTAGAGGCACTGGGCAGCTATGAATGAATTTTTATTTTTATTTTGAATGAATAAAGTAATTTTTAATAGAAAAATTAGTGTTAAGTGTCAAGTACAGGCACTGGGCAGCTATGACTGAAGTTTTATTCTTATTTAGAATGATTAAAGAACTTATTAATTGAAAAATAAGTAGCGAGGGTAAGTAAGAGGCACTGGACTAGGAATGAATTTTCATTTTTTTTCGAATAATTAAAATAATTTTTAATTAAAAAATAAGTGGCGATGGTCAGTAAAAGGCAATGGGCGGCTATCAATGAATTTTTAATTTAATTTTGAATGGTTAGATTATTTTTAATTGAAAAATTAGTAGCGACTGTCAAGTAAAGGCACTGGGTGGCTACGAATAATTTTTTATTTTTAATTCAAATACTTAACGTAATTTTTACTTGAAAAGCAATTAGCGAGAGTCAGTAAAAGGCACTGGGCAGCTATGACTGAATCCTCATTTTTATTTAGAATAATTTAAGTAATTTTCAATCAAAAAATGAGTAGCGAGTGTCACGTAGAGGCACTGGGCGGCTATGAATGAATTATTATTTTTATTTAGAATACTTATAGTAATTTTTTCTTAAAAATCAAGTAGTGATGGTCAGTTAAAGGCACTGGGCGGCTATTACTGAATTTTTATTTTTATTTAGAATGATTTAAGTAATTTCTAATTGAAAAATAAATGGCAAGGGTCAGTCAGAGGCACTGGGCGGCTATGAATAAAGTTTCGTTTTTATTTTGAATAAATAAAGTAATTTTCAATTGATAAATTTGTGGTGAGTGTCAAGTAGAGGCACTGGACGGCTACGAATAGATTTCCATTTTTATTTAGAATAATTAAAGTAATTTTTAATTGATAAATTAGTGGTGAGTCTCAAGTAGAGGCACTGGGCGGCTATAACGAAATTTTGATTTTTAATTAAAATAAATAAAGAAATTTTTAAATGAAAAACAAGTAGCAAGGGTGAGTAAGAGGCTCTAGGCATGCCTTATTTATAAATAACTCTATTCTTAAATATCTCTAGTCCTAAATAATAACTATTTCTAAATAACTCTGTGCGTAAAAATCTCTATTCTTAAATAACTCAATTCGTAATTTTTATTCTAAATTTGTCTATTCTAAATTCTCTTTATTCCTAAATAAATCTATTTGTAAATATCTATTCTTAGATAACTCTATTCGTAAATATCTCTATTTTTGAATAACTCTATTCCTGAATGATTTAATTATAGAATATTTTCGAAGCTACATTTAAAAAAAACGAGTGAATTAATTATAATTAAACAATTAGGGAGTTTGGAAAAACTTAATTTTTATTGTCATGATGCTAAATAAGATCTTGAGTTAAGAAATTATTCTTGATCTAAGAAAATTTTCTTGAGTCAAAAATTTATTCTCTTGACTAAAGAAAATCATTTTCTTCAAAATAGAATTCTTGGTTCAAGAGTTTGGCTCTTGAGTCAAGTAAATTTTTTTATCAGTGTATGTTTATGAATTTCTTGTAATGAAACTTAGAATTAGTATACATTTTAAATACGCCGTACGAATTAATCATTCTACATATACCTAATAAAGTTTCGCTCTTTGCTAAGGTAATAACAATTTTGATTTTCGCTGACAATTAACATTAAGTTTTTCAGAGCTCCTTAATTGATTAATTATAATTTATTTATTTGTTTTTTTTTAATGCAGTTTCGAAAATGGTCTATAATTAAATCATTCAGGAATAGAGTTATTCAAGAATAGAGATATTTACGAATAGAGTTATTTAAGAAGAGAGATATTTACAAATACAATTATTTAGAAATAAAGACAATTGATAATTAATAGACAAATATAAAATAAAAGTTAATTAACGAGTAGAGTTATTTAAGAATAAAGATTTTTACGCACAGAGTTATTTAGAAAAAGTTATTATTTAGGAATAGAGATATTTAAGAATAAAGTTATTTAAAAATAGAGATATTTAGAAATAGTGTTATTTAGGAATTGAACTATTTAGTATAGAGATATGTATGAATAGAGAAGTAAAGTGTAGAGTTATTACACTGCCTATTAGATTGTGAAGAAGGTATTATAAGCGGGGAGGCGGAGGGGTGTCGTGAGCAACGAGAGACGGGGCTCATCGACGGACCGAGCGAGCCATCGCTACCGCGACCGCGTCGACTGCCGTGCCACGGCATTTATGTATATAGGTTTAACTTTTGTCATGAGTTTAATTATTTTATTTATAGTTAATTATTATTATTACTATTGTAACTATTATTATGTTTAATTGTTTAGTTAAAAGTATTAATGAAAGATTATTAATTTAATTAACGGTTAAAACGTCGTTTGAAATAATTGAAACAATTAATTTGACAAGTTTCGTTTACAACTTTATTATTTGTTTACGGCGATTATTATTAATAATAATAATCTGTATATGATTTTTTTTTTGTTTACAATTATTTCTTTGATTTAAAATTATTTCAAAGGACGACTATTAGAAAAAGAAATTTAGTAGTTTGCCATCGCGCGATAGATGGCGTCGACTGTTCGCTCGCGATAAAAATCGCCGAGCTGATATAAGCGAAACCGCGACGTGATAATTTTTGTTCTTTCAAAGAACAAAAATTTACTTTATCTGAAATAATTAATTGATTAAAATATTTTGAATAAATTCGAAATATCCAATTAATTATTTTTCTAAGTCCCAGGAAATTAAATTAGTATGGGAAATAATTTTGGTAAAATAATTATGTTTGTATGAAATTATTTTTCGACGTTGAAATTGTAGGAAAATGTAATTCGATTGAAATTGATGTAATCTGTTGAATCAATTGAATGAATCTGATATTTAATTTTGAAAATATATTTAAAAACATAAATTTTCGGGGATTTCCCGAAGTTCGACGGCAAGCGATAGGTGGCGATAATTCACCAATACTTTTCGCGTTTATTAATAATTTTTGGGTTGATAAAGCCCAAAAATTATCCGCCGTTGAGCAACCTTTCTCTGGGTTTAATTTACTTATCTGGAGACTTCTGGCCAAGGAAATTAAAAGAGGGTTCTCTCTACCTGGTGCGGACTACCACAGGTAAGTGAACTTATCTACCTACGAGTAAAGGCGACTCTCCACCTGGAGGCCTTCAGCCAAAAGGTGGCAACCCCAGCCGAGTAGGTGAGGGAGAGGTGGATCCTATTCACTCTTCCTTTGGGAATCGCGAATTAGGGCCTGCGGGGCGGCGCTAGTCACCTGTCAGGAGCTGGGCACCAGAGGGCCGACGGAAGGGGAATTAGCGACGCGTGTTGAGAGGTACGACGGGCGAATGATTTTACCAACGACGGTAATGGAAATTGTAAACGCCGTGTATGTATGGGTTTATTTTGTTTAATCGCTGTTTTCTTTTGAAAAAGTTTAATGTTTTGTTTATTGAAATAAAGAGGTTTTGTTTTTGTTAATATTAATTAAATTTCCGAGTTTGATTAATTAAGAAATTACCCTCGTTAGAATCCTGGACTCCGGCGAGCTTAAAATCGAGCCGGGGGTAAAAATTGGTCAAAAAGTACCCGTTACAAGATAAATATATGTTTTTATTATTGGACGTTTGATATCTGTTACAAGTTCAAAATTTCTAAAACTATGTTTTTATCAACACCAGAATAACAATAATTAACATAGCATTGAAACTATTTTATTCGTAGAAACTTTATTGAAATTAGGACAACTCTGAAAAAAAAATTCCGACATAAGATTCTGAGCTCATAGGTATAGTCGTAACTGTATTACATGTTAGAATCTGCTAGACGTACACAAAAATAGAATAATAACTAAGAAAAATGAATCATTTCTGTCTAATTGATGAGTCTAAAAAACTTAATTAATATTTTATAGATATTTTAAAAATGATAAATTCTGACGTCGGAAAAATTTTCCGATGTTCGATTCCGACTCTACAGATAGATATATGTTTTGATTATTGGACGTTTGAAAACTGTTGAGAATTCGAAATTTCTAACACTATGTTTTTATCAACATCAAAAATATCATTAAAATATCATGGCATTAGTACTATTTTATTCGTAGAAATTTTATTGAAATTAGGACAGCTCTGGAAAAAAAATTCTGACATGAGTTTATGAGCTGATAGGTATAGTCGTAACTATATTAGATTTTACAGAATCTGCTAAACGTACACAAAATTAGAATAATAACTAAAAAAAAATTAATTATTTCTGTCTTATTGATAAGTTTAAAAAACTTAATAAATATTTCATAGATACTTTAATAATGAAAAATTCTGACGTCGGTATAGTCATAACTGTATTAGATTTACAGAATCAGCTAGATACACACAAATTGTAATAATAACAAAAAAAAAAAGAATTTATTCTGTCTAATTGATAAGTCTAAAAAACTGAATTAATATTTAATAGATATGTTAATAATGAAAAATTCTGACGTCGGAAAAATATTCCGATGTTCGATTCCGACTCTACAGATAGATATATGTGTTAATTATTGAACGTTTGAAAACTGCTACGATTTCAAAATTTCTAAAGCTATGTTTTTATCTACATCAAAAATATCATTAAGATAACATGGCATTAGAACTATTTTATCCGTAGAAATTTTATTGAAATTAGGACAACTCTGAAAAAAAAATTCCGACATAAGATTCTGAGCTCATAGGTATAGTCGTCACTGTATTACATCTTACAGAATCTGCTAGACGTACAAAATTAGAATAATAACTAAAAAAAATGAATTATTTCTGTCTTATTGATAAGTTTAAAAAACTTAATAAATATTTCATAGATACTTTAATAATGAAAAATTCTGACGTCGGTATAGTCATAACTGTATTAGATTCACAGAATCAGCTAGATACACACAAATTGTAATAATAACAAAAAAAAATTATTTTGTCTAATTGATAAGTCTAAAAAACTGAATTAATATTTAATAGATATGTTAATAATGAAAAATTCTGACGTCGGAAAAATATTCCGATGTTCGATTCCGACTCTACAGATAGATATATGTGTTAATTATTGAACGTTTGAAAACTGCTACGAGTTCAAAATTTCTAAAGCTATGTTTTTATCTACATCAAAAATATCATTAAGATAACATGGCATTAGAACTATTTTATTCGTAAAAATTTTATTGAAATTAGGACAACTCTGAAAAAAAAATTCCGACATAAGATTCTGAGCTCATAGGTATAGTCGTCACTGTATTACATCTTACAGAATCTGCTAGACGTACACAAAATTAGAATAATAACTAAACAAAAATGAATTGTTTCTGTCTTATTGATAAGTTTAAAAAACTCAATAAATATTTCATAGATACTTTAATAATGAAAAATTCCGACGTCGGAAAAATTTTCCGATGTTCGATTCCGACTCTACAGATAGATATATGTTTTAATTATTGGACGTTTGAAAACTGTTACGAGTTCGAAATTTCTAAAACTATGTTTTTATCAACATCAAAAATATTATTAAAATAACATGGTATTAGAACTATTTTATTCGTAGAAATTTTATTGAAATTAGGACAGCTCTTGAAAAAAAATTCCGACATAAGATTCTGAGCTCATAGGTATAGTCGTCACTGTATTACATCTTACAGAATCTGCTAGACGTACACAAAATTAGAATAATAACTAAAAAAAATGAATTCATTCTGTCTAATTGATAAGTCTAAAAAACTGAATTAATATTTTATAGATATTTTAATAATGAAAAATTCTGACGTCGGAAAAATTTTTCGACGTTCGATTCCGACTCTTCAAATAGATATATGCGTTAATTATTGGACGTTTAAAAACTGTTCTGAGTTCAAAATTTCTAAAACTATGTTTTTATCAACATCAAAAATATTATTAAAATAACATAGCATTAGAACTATTTTATTCGTAGAAATTTTATTGAAATTAGGACAACTTTAAAAAAAAATTCTGACATGAGTTTCTGAGCTTATAGGTATAGTCATAACTGTATTAGATTTTACAGAATCAGCTAGATACACACAAATTGTAATAATAACTAAAAAAAGAGAATTCACTCTGTCTAATTGATAAGTCTAAAAAACTTCATTAATATTTTATAGATATTTTAATAATGTAAAATTCTGACGTTGGAAAAATTTTCCGACGTTCGATTCCGACTCTACAGATAAATATGTTTTAATTAATGGACGTTTGAAATCTGTTACGAGTTCAAAATCTCTAAAACTATGTTTTTATCAACATCAAAAATATAAATAAATAACATGGTCCTACAACTATTTTATTCATAGAAATTTTATTATAATTGAGACTTAACGCTCGGAAAAAAATCCTGACATGAGATTCTGAGCTTATAAGTATCGCCATGACTGCAGTAAATATTATGGAAACTGCAAGATACACATAAGATACACAAAAAATTGGTAAAAGTACTAAACCGAATTGACTTTTTCTGTCTACTTGATTATTCTCAAAAACTGAAATAATATTTTATAAAAATTAAAAAAAAAAAAAATTCTGACGTCGTAAAAATATTCAGAACTTAGAATCTAATTCTGCAGCAATTAATATGTCAATCATCATTTTGACAAGATCTGTAAGGTTCTGAATATTTACAATCAACTATTTGATGGTTCACATCACCTTTTTTTTTTTTTTTTTTTTTTTTATTTTTGTTGTTAGAAAAAATATATTTTCGCTTACTTTTAACCGGTTCATTTAACTTCCGGTTTGAAAATATCTGTCAGCAATTCGAACTGTACAATTTTCTAATTAGTTATGATTGTCAAAAATTTTTAATTACTCAATTTTTATTGTCTTATAATTCTTATCTATCTTAAATTCCATAAGCGTTAGAATTTATTTGTCTGACGTCAGAATTGTGTACTTTACGACTAGTCTGAACCCAAATTCTGACGTCAGACGCATCCACCAGGGGCAGTGTTGTAAAATTATTTGAATATTCAAAATAAAATACATTTACGCCATCTGTAGATGAGTATTACTACCGACAACAGTGCTGTGAAATTATTTGAACTTAATGACTAATAATAATTAATTCTATTTTAAATTAAATGTGTTAGAATATAATAAAAACAATTGTAATTAATGTATTTTAGATTTATTGACTGCTTACAAACCAATCTTTTAAATTTTTTACATTTTCTTAAGCACATAAATCAGATAAACAATCATGATAATTACAAAAATGATTATTACATATTTTCATGCTTTTTAAAGATGGACATTTGAAATTTTCAAGATCGATTACAATTTTATTGGTGTTTTGTCGCAAACTCTCCAAGAAGGAGAGTTTCCGTAATTATTTTGTTCTTCTTAATTATTTAGGATCAGGATCAGGAATTCTAATTTTAAAATAAAACACTCGATGTTGGGGTGAATAATTATAACTAATTTATTCCCCAATGGGAGAAAACTCTAGCAATGACTAGAGAAAAACTCCTCGAAGATAGATACAGATGCGTATGATGTGAAACTGTGTGTGTGTGTAAGTATAAATAATTGTACTAGGCGCACAATAGGGGTGAGAGATGATCTCAGCCGCCGTTAGGTTGTTGAGGTCAACCGTCAACCTGCTGATAAAGATCCGAGAGGATCAAATGTTTTTATGAATTGAGAATATGAAATAGTTAGTTAGTCAAATTGAGATCAGTTGAAAGTTAATTATTTAGATTAAATATGTTTCGTGATAATAATTGGAACTTAAATTGGTTGAATTTAATGCAAATATTCACGCGAGTCTAGATCAATTATAATGTCAATATTTAACACGTGGGAAGCACTACGTTTGATAATTTGTTCTACAAGATAATTTTTATTATGAAGTTAAATTTATTAGAAATTTATTTTATTTTTAATTATGTCCAAAGAGACTTGAAATTAAAACAATTAATTAAAGATGATAAAATCACGCTTCTTTATTGCACGGCGTGCAAGTTAAACAATGGCTGCGACGCCAACAAACTACTGCGTCACAAGTATCAAATTTAAATTTAATTATTCTGAAATTATATTATTTTTTACGGCGATACAGAACACAAATTAATAATTTAATGAATTGAATTGAAATCAAATAGCGAATGTACTGTTATATAAATTATTGAACAAAGAAAAAGGCACAAAGTAGGATCAGTGTTAGTGAGGCTAGCGGGTATATTGTGTCGGTTACAAGTCCCGAACACAACTGAACTGTGCACATGGCGTCTGGCGCCTCGTGCTTCGTGCCGGCCGGGCTTCTTCCCGCTAGCTCATGGTGCGCAGGTGCGGCAGCCATTACAAACGTGTTATTGGACGTGTTCGCGGAGAACAGTCATAGAAATGACTCTTGTTGAGTCTCGAGTCTGGTTAAGCTTTTGGTATAGTTACGAGAGTCGGGGTGACCAACTCTCTTTTGCCTTGGCGGCAAAACAGGTATAGTTATGAGAGTCGGGGTGACCAACTCTCTTTTGCCTTGGCGGCAAAACAATTGGTACAATCAATTAAATTTTGGATCCATAATTTTTCTCGATACCTTTTACATGAATAATTTTTTTATTGTAAGTTAAATAATTTAGAACTTCTTTGAGCTTGTAATACGAAGTTGTTCCGGCGTTCCAACCGGTTCCATGATAATTTCGGATCAGCCAGGTATTCAGACGTTGATAGTTGGCTGGTAGCACCTTCCAGTGATATGGTGGTTGGAATAGTGTGTATGATAACTCTTCAAGATTATCAATATCATGTTGAATCTTTGTAGTAGCACTTACAGCAGTACCATCAGTTTTCCTCATTCTCCCATAAAAATGTAATGTGCTCTTGCTTGGGATTAAGCACAGATCTTGATGCTGAACAGCAATCCTGATTTCATCACTGTTGTTGAACGTTGATGATGCGTATGGCAGGTGTGAATGAGCTTCACAGTGTGCAATACTCATCAAAAATAATCGATTTTTTTATATCTAAGATTTCCGCCATGGTATTACGCAAGCTAGACAACAAAAAATTATTTTTATTTTATGAATTTTCCACGTAATTTTAGTCCTAGACTTTTTAGGAACTCTGCGTTCTGACATGTTAACACTTTCAGAGCCCGATGATGACTGATGATCTTTGGGCATGTTGCAATCCTTTTATACCCATTACCAGTCTTTGTCTCATATACGATACCCATTACAGACTTTTTATATGCAGTCTTATCGTTATAGTCTCACCACGGAAATTTGCTATTCTCCCGTCTTGATCAACAATGCGGAGTCTCACGTTGTGTATTGCTCGTACAGCGACTGGTAGGTAAATGATGTTCGTCGGCACTTCCACTATTTTATATCCTGCTGGAACCCTCGGGAAAAATTCATAGATTGTATGATTCTTCTCACCATTGATGTATGATCCAGCAGTTATATTGCACTCGATTCTCAGAGCGTTGATTTTTAATATTTTCACTGGTAAATCAGATTTATGAGTTGTGTTAGGTTCAAGAACACGTTTGGTGAGTCCAAATAATGGTCCAATGGAAACTTCAGGTTCAAAATTTATATGCTGAACAAATTTTATTTCACTCTTCAACTCATTGTTGTTCGCTTTTGAAGTGAAACTCAGTTCTGGTAATGTCTTGCTTATATAAGTTCCAATATCTTTAATTTCATAACTCTCTGTCGGTATAGTTATTTCTTGAAATCTCTTGATTGTACTTCTCTTGGATCTTTTTGATGATACATAATATTTATTAGCACTAACATCAATATTTGGTATTGAATTGAATGTTAGGAGCTTAACAAGTCCAAGTACATATTTTTTTGTTGGTGGTAGCTCAATCGGCGGAAAATAATTTGCCTCCAATATGGAGGAGTTTCCGGATAGTGTCAAGGTGAATGACTCTGCCATGACTGACGCTTATAGCCCCGAGTCACTTCAATTTATAGTTGTCCAGCTAGGAATTTTAAACACAAATGTCCACATATGATTGTATGAAGTCTTGATAGCTTTTATGATTGTACTTTACGCTACCAACATCAAGATATTTCATCAAGTCTTGTGGAGGTTGTAGATTACCAAAACTGTCAAAGTAAATTACTTGATTATGATTCTTCTTGTATGCAACCAAGTGAGTTCCAGGGCCAAGTTTATCATCTAAATTTATTATTGCTGATTCGTTTATCTTCGGTCCAGATTTTGGTAAATCCCAAATGGTTTGAGGTTTGAGAATATATATCTTTACTCAAAGTCTCTTAACCAACCAAAGTATCAGTTTCTGGAGACACTGCTTAAACAGATTGATGGGATTGGATTCTTCACATTCAGCGAACATGAAGCTGTAATCAAGCCTGAAGATGCTAAGCCTAACTCCCTGATGATGATATTTGATGATGTTGCTTGTGGAAAACAGGATTACATCAAGGTTTTTTTCTGCATGGGTCGACACAAGGATGTTGATAGATTCTATCTCTGTCAAACTTATACATGAATACCCAAGCACCTGATTAGGGATAATCCAAACTTTCTCGTTTTGTTTCGTCAAAATGAAATGAATCTGAAGCATATTTATGATGATCATGTCAATACAGACATGCCATACAATTCATTCAGAGATTTATGCTTAGCATGTTGGAATAAATATGGGTTTGTGGTAATAGATAAAGACAGTGAATTGAACAGCGGCAGGTATCGAAAAGGTTTCGACTGCTTCATTAGTATAAATTGAGGTACTTTAGAGTGTGATAGTCATACATGTTGTAGACTTTAACCTGTAACATGAAGCCTGAAGAAATTTCAAAGCAGAAGGATATTCTGCATCAGATATCTCAAGCCAGCGATGCAATCCGACGAAAGCACAGGATGTTGAAGTTGGGTAAAGATAAAGTTGAAAAAGCCATGGAAGAAATGTTCAAGCCTATTGTGACACCACTCCAGAGTATAGTTGAAAGTTCAAAATTGAAAGAAGAAAATATTAAAAAAGAAGAAAAGCCACAGGTTGAAAAAGAAGAGGTTCAGAAACAAGAGATTGAAAAATCTTTAATCGTTGATCCAGAAGAGTACAACAGTTTAATATCAAATAATGAAAGTTCATTAAACAACACATCATTTGCTATAACCCAACCACCGCCATCAGCAAGTACTCCAGCTCGTAAAAATCCTCTTCTCACTAATTATTTACAACGTTTAAGTAAAAAACACAAAGATAATGATATGAAATATGGTGTACGCAGAAAACGTGGTGAAATGTATATGGGTGATTCACCTATTTCGTTTGCAAATGATACAATAAGTGTCAAAGAAAGAAATTATACAATAACTCCTGGGTTGCTGGAATTATTATTTAGAAAATCACCAGATGATGCACTCATCACCCAAGATGATGAGAACAAGTACTTGGATATAATTCAACATACCAACACTCATAGGAAAAATTATGATCCAAATCGTACCATTTATGAAGATATAACCATCAAGTTCAATAAATACATTGCTGATTTTATCACCAAGTTCGGTAAAGGGTTACCAAAATATATGATTGCAAGAAAACAGAGATTACCAATGGACTATGTTTACTGGGATGATCCAAATGAACTACTTGATCGTTTGCGACTGCTGATGGCATCTCAAGCTGCTGAAATCCAAGTCATACGAATGAAATCATATCAATTATTGAAGAGCTTAGGGAGGCTGGGGTTATATTAAAAGTTTTTAGAAAATTATATCATTCACACGCTGACAGTCAAAGTGTTCACAACTATGAGTATCGATATATTTGGACGTCCACTGGACAATGACAAGTCAGGTCACCGAGGACCAACTGGTAGAGGTTTCATTGTAACTTCTAATGGAAACTATAACATTGAGAATAAAAGGTTGTGCAATCTCGGTAATCCTTCAAATGAACATGATGCGGCGACAGTGCAATTTGTACTGAGACAGATATCTGAACTGAATAAAAGTATAGATAGTGAACAGAAAGAGATTATTTCACATTTGCACTCTGAAATAGTAATACTTAAAGCTGCTGTGAGAAATTTGCAGACAGCTATTGAGGAGGCTAAAGCAGTACTTTCCTCTCACCAAAATAATATCAAATATCTCACTGAGAAACTTAATGAATAACAAAAAGACAGTGATAGCAGAATAGCTTCACAAACCAGCTCGCAGGAACTATAAACGTCGTCATGTTGACATCCGAGGTCTCGATGAGACTTGGTTGAGATGATTCCATATGCAACAGTTAATAAAGGATACAAGTATCTGCTTACAATCATAGATATATTTTCAAAGTATGCCTGGGCAGTTCCAATTAAGTCTAAAAGTGGTGTAGACTGTATGAAGTCTGTACTTCAGCAAGGTCGTGTCTCTAAGAATCTCCATGTTAATCAGGGTAGAGAGTTCTACAACAAAGAATTCAAAGATCTGATGAAGCAGCACAAGATAAATCTGTATTCAACATTCAGCAATCTCAAAGCATCCATATGTGAACGTTTCAATAGAACACTTAAGACTAAAAAATGTGGCGAGAGTTTACAGCTCGCGGCAGCTACAAGTGGACCGATATACTTGATGACTTGG
This sequence comes from Cotesia glomerata, assembly GCF_020080835.1. NCBI lineage: Eukaryota > Metazoa > Arthropoda > Insecta > Hymenoptera > Braconidae > Cotesia > Cotesia glomerata. Next base: position 12,621,942 of record NC_058163.1, read on the forward strand.
TGAATACTTACAACAACACCAAACACAGTACCATCAAAATGAAACTTTTTGATGTAACCGCTGCTCAGAAGAAACAACTATTGGAAAATATATATCAACCACTGAAAACCAAATCGAAGCAGAAGCAGAAGTTCAAAGTTGGAGACAAAGTCCGAATCAGCAAGTACAAGCATGTTTTTGACAAAGGATACACACCAAACTGGACAACAGAAATCTTCACAATCAAGTCAGTGCAGAATACGAATCCAACGACGTACAAGCTCGTGAACTATCAGGATCAACCAATCGAAGGCGGATTTTACAACGAAGTACTCAACAAAGTCAAATATCCAGATGTATATCTTGTTGAAAAAGTAATTAGGAAACGTGGAAATAAATACTATGTTAAATGGCTAGATTTTGATACTAAACATAATAGTTGGATCAATGAATCTGATATGTAAAACACAAATTATATTTACATTGTTTTTATTTACAAAACTTTAATACATAAATCCTTAAAACTATACTTACATTGTTTTTTAATACTATTATTACAAATTTTTTTGTCTTTTATTATTATTTTCATCGTTATCTTCAACAATTTTTCATTTCTTAAAATCTAAGGAGCCTTTATAACCCCAAGGCACAGTATCCGTGCTTGCTTCAATGAGTTGACGTTTGTCATCAGCCCAACTAAGAGCAAGTTTCTCCTGCTTTATTGTGTGTACTTGATGTTTTTTACTTTTTATTATGTACTGTTCTTTTCTTAACAATACATTTTCAAAAAGATATCTCTCAAAGTCGTCAAACGTGATGGTCTTCAAGGCTGATCCACCGATACCCTTTGCCCGTTTCTTTGTCCTGTCTTTTTCCTTCTCAGGATCGTGGATTTCAAAGGCGTACAGCTTGACTCTGAGACCCACGAACTCGGACATGATTTTTCCATTGTTCTCATCTTTCATGAGTCCCAGAACCTTTTTATTGATGAGGTATGGTAAAGAAATTGTCGGGTGGGTAGTCGGAGGTATCAAACTGTGAGATATCACGTTTGATGTCTTCATAGATGTTGGGTACATTAAATTGGTAAATTAGACTGTCTGTGTCAGTGTACAATAATTTTGAGGTTTTTTCATAATTTTTCATTACATAATTGTAGTGAAAGTCATAAATATAAGTTTTAGATAAATCTAATATACTAAATCCTACATAAATTGGTTTGTTGAAGACAACTCTCACTTGTTTTAGTTCAACTATAACCATGTTTTCATCGAAAATAGTAAGACTGTGAAAGTTTGGTGTACATACTAGATCAGATACATTGTATCGTCCTTGCCACTTTGATCTTAAGTATACATCTTTATATTTCCTTACATTCTCCATCGTTTTTCCAAAAACCTTATTCATTCTACATCGTCTTTCCAAAAACATTATTCATTAATTTATAAAAGTTTTTTTCGAACTCATTTTTTGCAAGCTTTTGGCATTCAGTATTCTTATCAATATATGATTTGAGCCAGTCTGATTGCTCAAATTTCAAGACGAGGTGTATTTTCTTAAGAACTAAACCTAAATCTAAACATTGTTTCAAATTTTTATAATGAATAACATAATTATTTTTATCATACAGAGTTGTTGTCAGTTTTTGTTGTTTGCTACCATGTGGTATAAAATGTTCAGGGCATAGGGGCAGATCTTTGTGTAGATCATGTAAATTCTCAGGATAGTCTAGATCTACTTCAAGGATGTAGCCTACACTTTCATCATCATTGAAAAACTGATCTACATCATATACATTTTCAACCCATTCAAATTTACCTTTTGGTAAAGACATACTCATCGCTGCGCCATACAAATTATTTACATCGTAATACATCAGATATGTTTCAGAAGTGTTTGAATCAAAATCTTTACCCATGTACCGGTTGTTAGCTTTAGCGTGTCTATTAGCACACATTGATACCCCACCGCGAACACCCTTTTCAATGAAAAGAAGCATCTCAGGATCAGTTAGCAATTCAAGTTCTACTTCAGTATGCTTTAACATTGCAGAGTTTGAAAAGCCTGGTGCTGTACAAAAATGTAGGGCGTCTAAATTGTATGTCTTGAAACAACTGAGTCTAAAATTTTTAAAAACATCAGCCAAGAGGAGGACATCAGTTTTCAAGTATAAGTCTAAGTACTCTCCAAGCGTGTTAATATTAAACTCATTCCAAACTACTTGGGCAAAAGCATAATCGTTATCAGAAATAGTAGAATTTGTTAATTTTGAATAAAATGATTCCTGGTCAGGTAACTGTTTTTCGTCTAGTCTGTATATACTGTCAATGTACTCATACGGGAATACACCCTTACGTGTTGCTAATTTAAATTTGTCAGGGTCAGGGTAGTGTAATCGTGTAATCTGTTTGTCTTTATCATCGAGGTATGAAGCTAATTTCTCTAAGCTGGATGCCATGAATCTGAATGAATTAATAAATCTTAAAGAGACTGAAGTATTTTTAACTGATTTTGTAAATGAAATGTAACGCTCTTTATTGATTAGTAATAAAATAATTTCACCTTCAAATACTGTGGCTAAGGATTTAATTATAAAGTGTGAGTCATAGCCGGATAAATTATGAAAGACAACTGGGATAATGGTAGATTTCTGATAATTAACGTTACATGATTTATGAGCAGCATCTCTATAGTTACCAGTGGAGTGACAATGATCATAGACTTTATCTGAAGCAGAAGTAATTGGTTTTTCACAGATATGCACAGTTGCCTGGTTGTGTCTATCTTGTGGCTCTTTCGTTAAGGGTTTCATTTTAATAGGATTCTTTAGAATTTTTTCAAAATCCAGAGCTAATGACTCTAATTGTTTAACAAACCAGTTGATGCAATCATGAGAACGGTTTAAATGGAATCTAGACAGTGTGTTATCATAGCTGCAATGTACGTAGTAAGCAATACGGTGTGGAACATGTTTATGAACTATCTTTTCATCATCTCCCGGAGGTTCGAGTGTGCATTCAAGATCAGCGTAAACTACAAACGGTACAGTATCTTTGGAATTAAAATCTTTGAATTTCAAAATTTTATTTTTTTCACTCGGAAATTCCATGCAGACTTTGTTAGACTTAAAACAATCTACTCGGTGTTCTAAATAACATTTTTGAAGTTCAAAATGATTGAAACAACGATCACAAAAGTACAATTTATGTTTACCTAGAGATATCTGACTTTTAATTAATCCAGACAGATTATGTATTTATGCAAAGTGATAGACTGACTCAATATTATCTAAATTATCTGTATAGTTCACACTTTTTTCAATCATCAATAAATGAATTGTCGGTATTTCTGACTCGAAGTTACTTAAATATAATGGGATGATAGTACTTTTTTCAGACTTTTTACCCATGAATTCAGAATCTATACCATATTCGTTAATGCTAAGATCATTCATTTTTTCGAATTTTGGTACATCATTAAGTTTAATTGGAAATTGAATTTAATCTGACGCTGAAGTGACGATAACTTGTAGGGTCACCCGGAACCAATACTGGTGGATGCAAGGCGGCGTTGACACACCACAGGAAGCAGAACTCGTCATTGTTTTGGATGTTCGTAACCACATGCTTCCTGATAATATCCTGCGGCAATCTGACGAAGGTGGAGTTTCCAACTTGAGTCGGTGCGAATCTTGACATAGTCACCATCAAGCTGTTCGGTCCAAGCAGACTCCACCCGGAACCCCTATATTCAAAATCTTCGATTCGTTGCTTCAACTTCTCATACACATGTTCAGTGTACCAATCCTGAATAGATGTGGCAGGGAGAATCTCACGGCTTTTAGTGATGAAAGATTTTCGTTCTTCTATATCTTGTAAATGTTTCCGGAATGTGCAGAAGAATTCCACATTCACTTTCAATCCTGCCAAATCTCTCAAGACAATCTGCACCTTGTTGATGACGATGTCCCGTGAGGCCTGAAGAAATGATGCTGGATCTTTGTGACGTTGGTTGATAATACATCCAGTCTGGATGTTACCAGAAAAGCATTCTCCAGGTTCTGCCATTTGACTCCTTGGTTGAGATCTCCACCAACTACTTGGTTACCGAGTCTGGAGAACTGATTGACAAACCAGTTAAGTTGGTTGATGTGTGCTTGAACACTTCGTCTCACTTGAATTGTTGTTCCAGGATCCAGTAATATTGTGTTGAAGTACTCAATGGTCTCGTAACACACTCGTAAACACCTTTCACGATGTTCATCAGTAAGCTGCTTTCCCAAAAGATCAGCATATGAGACGGCAATAGTGTCTACCAAGTTTTTGAGAGCCTCGATGAGGTTATGTTGCGCCATTTTTGGAAGATAAACACTTCACTACTGTCTATTTACACAATATTATACACAATATTATAGGTTATGCACACTGTTTATAGGTTATGTACACTGCTTATAGGTTATATACGCTGTTTGTAGGTTATATACACTGTTTATAGGTTATGTACACTTTTAAAGGTTATGTCACTGTTTATAGTTCATACACACTGAATTTACATGAGACTATAGTTTATACACGCACGATAGTTTTTGACACACTGGACTACAGTTTATGCACACAATAGTTTTTGCACACTGGACTATACTCGCGTACTTCACTATATTTTATAACACTGAATACTTTTGATCACGAGAGATGTTTCACTGGAGACGTGTACTTCGTTTTTGTGAAGTACGCTCTCGGCGAGCTGCTTATATAGGCAGAAAATACTGCGCAGTTACCCCCACTCCTGTACCTCAAAACCGGTTTGATGACGTCATCTACTGCGCAGTAAGAAAATTCTAGAACAGAATGAGTCATCTACTGCGCAGTTACCCCCACTCCTCTACCTAAAAACCAGTTTGATGACGTCATCTACTACACAGTTAGAAATAGAACAAAGAAAACTGCGCAGTTACACGACCTTGAACAGGTTCAAACTTGTCTGATGACGTCATCTACTACGCAGTGAGAAAATTCTTGAATGGTATGAGTCATATGATTCGTGGAAATTCCCCCCCCCCCACACTTTTCACAAAACAAGTCTAAACCTGTTTAATGACGTCATCTACTACGCAGTTAGAAATAGATCAAAGAAAACTGTGCAGTTACACGACCTTAAACAGGTTCAAACCTGTCTGATGACATCATCTACTACGCAATTAGAAAATTCTAGAACAGAATGAGTCATTTACTACGCAGTTAGGAATAGAACAAAGAGAACTACACAGTTACCGTGACCTTGAACAGGTTCAAACCTGTCTGATGACGTCATCTACTACGCAGTTAGAAGTAATACAAGCTACCACCAGATGGCGCTGTGTAAAATCCTTCTCGCAAGTAGTTGTCATAACTTCATTTTAAATATATAAAACATGGATATATCATACTGCAAATGCGTAATCCTGAACTATTGATCTGTTATGGCCGAGCCGAAGGCGGGTTAATAGTTGAACTCAAATTCAAAATGACAAAAATCAGATTCAAATTTGCGAAAAAATGATGGATTTCCAGTTCAAAATGGCGGGAAAATTATGGAAATCAGCTTCAAAATGGCGGATTCCAGAAATTTCGGCCACCAGATGTCAGATAGCAGCCACCAGATGGCGGATAGCAGCTATGAGATGGCGGATTCAAAGTGGCGGATAGTAAGATTTAAAAAATGGCGGTAAAATGGCGGATAGATTTAAAAAATAGCGGGAAAGTGGCGGATAGTAAGATTTAAAAAATGGCGGCAGAATTCACCACCAGCGCCACCTATGAAAACCCTCCACCATATCCACGTCGGTAGAACATGTCGGTAAAACAGGGCGTACATATCTACAGGTGGTAACTTAGCATGGACACGAACCCACAAATCTGTTTTACTAATGTAGTCGGACCCTCCCCAGATACACTACTAATCATGGTACAACTTTTCTCTAACAATATATACCGATGGATGTCAAGTAAGTAAATCTTCAAATTCAAGTGCATGGCCGATTTATGCTGAAATAAATGAGCTACCTCCACACATGATGAAAAAACACATGCTTCTAGCGGCAATATTTGTGGATGGGGAGCACCCAGTGATGAATAACTTCTTCAGACCTTTAACGACTGAAATGCAAGAACTTTTCGTATTAGGTATCAAATGGAAACCATCCAGCACAACTGAAGTCACATTGAAATTAATTGTCACTACATGTAGCGTTGATTCTCCGGCTCGAGCGACGGTAACTTGTATGAAACAATTCAATTGCAAATTTGGATGTTTATATTGTTATGCAAAAGGAAGAAGTTTAGGTCGTGGTAAATTTGTATACCCATTATCACAGTGTTATAAAAGAATACGAACGGATACAGAAATACGTCAGGATATGGCTCGTGCTTTCGATAATAACAAAATAATTCATGGAGTTAAAAATATATCATCATTGGTGGCACTACCAGTATTTGACATTCCGAAAGGCGTTGTCGTAGAAGCAATGCACGCGGTGTTTCTTGGAGTGGTTCGACAACATACTAAATTACTGTTGACCCAAACTAATACTTGCTATTATGTTGGAAGTCCTGAAAATAGGGCAATAATCGATAAGTATTTATTAGCAATCAGACCTCCATCATGTCGCTCGCGAAAACCACGATCCATATCAACTTATGCGAAATGGAAGGCATCGGAGTGGCGTAATTGGCTTGATTATGCTCCTATTTGCTTATAAAATGTCTTACAAAGAAAGTATGTTCATCACTTTGCACTCTTATCGGAAGCAATTCATTGTTTGAATAGTGATAGTATATCTTTGAGAAATCTGAATTGTTGCAATGCATTGTTAAAAGATTACATTAAATTTTTCCAAAATTTTTTCGGAGTAAGCAACATGACTTCGAATATCCATTTATTGACACACTTGGTAAAAGTTGTACGATACTGGGGTCCAATATGGGTACATGAAGCATTTATATTCGAAGCTTGGAATAAAAAAATCATGGAATTTGTAACAAGTCCTCACGGAAGGACAAATCAAATCGCAACACGTTTTCTCATGCATAAATTTATTATAACTGCTTTATACGATGAAACTGTATCTTCGGTAACCATAAAATTTATAGCTAAACAAATTAAAATGCCAATAGATGATAATCGTATTAGCATTGAAAATCGACTTATAGGGTTGGGCAAATGTATCACACGTTTACCAACAGAAGATGAATGCGAAATTTTATTGAACGCTGCATATGGACCTGCTAATATTAGATGTTTCAATAGAATGACATTAAATGGAATAAAGTATGAGTGTAAGAACAACAACAATTATAAATTTTGCAATTCTATAATTTTTTACAATGGAGTATTCGGTATTGTCGTTGCAATAATGAATTTTGGTCACGATAATGAAACAATCGGTGGTATTCTCATACAACAACTGCAGAAAGTTAAATATGCATTTCAAACACAATATATATCTGAAGTAGTCGAATCCGATAATATTTTATTTATCAGAAAATCAGCTTTAATAAAACCAGCAGTACAAATAGTAGGATCAGAAAAAATATATACAGTTAAACAAGCAAACTGCTGGGAAACCGATTGATAAAAAAATTTATGTTATTTTAGAATAGTGAAAGAATTATATTTATAATCTATATGTGTAAGATTGATGTAAAAGTTCATAGAATAAAAAGGTTATTGAAATTTTTCCTGTCACTAATAGAACAAATCTAACAATAAAGTGAACAAATCTAACAATTAAGTGAAATATGTTCAATTTTTTTTTTAATTTCAATTTAATGTCAGCTTAGCAAAATTTTATGAATTTATAGGAGTTTGATAGAAATTCTCACTATTTTTAAAACTCAGTCGGAAATTCTTGAGATTTTTTTAAACTTTATGAAATCTAATGGACATTTATCACATTTCATTCAATTTCATAAGTATTCATGCATTTACTGTTGCCCTAAAATGTAATTTCTTACCCGGAAAAATTTTTAGATTCCTGCTAAAAAAAATTGAAAATTTTTTTAATTCGGGAAGTTATTGGTTTCAGTCTGTTTTGTGATAACCGAGTTTTCATAAATTAGTCTACGCCCACTACTATGCAACTTTGTGAGAAATGAGTGCCACTGGAAATATTAACATTGTGAAAAATCGAAAAAAATCAGACGAATCTAACAGTATAAAATTCATTGAAATCCGATTATAGATACTTTTTTTATTAACAAAAAACGTTTTGTGAGTAACGCCTTGAATTTAATTTAAATTTATTGAAAAATGTTAAAGTATCGATAGTTATGCAGATTGCAATGAACATTTGTTAATATTCAATTGTTTATTAATTTTTATTGAAAAAATTATTACCTGAAGTAATAATTTGAGGTAAATTCATCCACGTTTTGGGAAAATTCAATTGAGACCAAGCGGCACGCGCAACTTTTCTCCCACTCGGGACTTGCGCAGACCACGTTGGTAACTAACACAGATGTTAGGCAAGTATTTTCTTCACTTTGATTTAAGAAATTTTTTTTTTGTTATTATTAATTAACATTTTTGCTTATATTATATGACCAATCGATTCAGAAAAGATTGATTTTTAACTTCCCGCTAAGAAAATCGAAGATTTTCAACAATCGGGAAGTTATTGGTTTTACCCCGTTTGGAAAAAATCGAGTTTTTATCAGATCTTGACGTTTGAAGGTCACAGGAAGCTTCCCTGACTATCCCCGCGAAGGTGTCACTATGTCTGTATATGTGTGTGTGTGTATGTAAGTATGTAAACCTTCTATAACTTTTAAACGGTTTGACCGATTTTATCGCGGTTGGTGCCATTCAAAAGAGCTTGGCTAAACTTACAATTTGGACCGATTCGGATCGATAGATTTCGAGAAATCGCAAAAAAAACTAAAAAAAATTTTTTTTCAAAGTGGTTTTTTTTTAACAACTTTTAAACGGCTTTATCGATCAACTTTAAAAACTGATCAGCTCTTAAACTTAAAAAATCACGTCGATCGCCGCTAATCTGTTCAAAATCGGTTGATTCGTTCGAGAGATATCGTGCAGGAAAGAAAACCGAAAAGTGTTTTTTTGAAATTACTCCGAAATTTCTCGTTTAATCGATTCAAACTTAAAGATTTCTTATGAGACTTAGAGAACTGCTTCGAATGCCACTAACCTCGAGAAAATCAGTTAATTCATTCAAAAGTTATTGCGGTTTGAAAATTCGAAAAATGGTGTTATATGAGTTCCATCAGACTTTTGAGCTCGAAGAGCTCAAAAGCATAGGAAAGCTATCTCTTTGATCTCGGAAAGCTCAAAACAATACATAAATTGTATTTTTGAGCTCGAAGAGCTCAAAAACGGCATAAGTGCAACTTAAAGCATCCAGGTACGGAATTAACGGGAAGTTGCAGGGATGGCCTGGTCAACCGTTTTCCTAATTTTTTTCATTATGTGCATTAAATTAATTTGTCATGAAAAATATCGCGTTCCAGATGCCATAAAAGGTGGTTCCAAAAAAAAATATTTTTTGGAAATCGACGTATTTTTGTCCGAAATGTCCAGAAATGCAAAAAAAAAAAATTATACACGGAAAAAAAATCCTATGAAAAATTACAATAGTAACATCGTAATCCAGGACTAGACTTTCAGTATCTCGATTTTTACGATGCTGCCGTCTACAGAATACAATTTGAATTATTGAAAATTACGATGTTATTTAGTAAATTTTTTTTCGGTAAGAGCAAGTGAATAAGGACACATACTATATGTTTTAATAAAAGAGAGACAAAGTCCAGTAGTTTGCGACGCCACCACCGAAAGATGACCAACTACTGTATCGAGGGTCTTATTCTGAGACTGAACATAATCTTTAGATATTCCCTCCGATAGCGTTAGGGGATAAACCTTGGACTAGTGGCGGAGAGGACACCGGGTTCGATTCTTGAGTGATACAGAGTTATTTTTTCGGTGACCTAAACTTCTTTTTAATTTAAGTGATAGAAATTTACGATGTTGCATCGTATAAATTACGATGTTTGAATTCTGGTCCGGCACTGCAATATCCTATACTAAAAATTACGATGTTTTCATCGTAATTTTTCGTACAATTTTCTTTCCGTGTACGCCCTTATGGCTCTCGGGACCCGACTTGGATGCCATAAGGGCGTATAATAAAAATTCTTTTTTTTTAATAAAAATTCTGATTCCTATCGGGCCTCGGCCATATACTATCCCGGCTGAAAATATTTCTCACCTCGACTGTATTGGCGCGTGGCTCGCCCAAGGTACATAAATAACTAATTCGTCCTTTTAGCATCTATAACGCGATATTCTTACAGGAGTCATTCAAAGTCAATCAAGACTTTACTTGCGAAACGCTTTTTGTTGATGAAGAAAGTATCTATTGTCGGATTTCAGTAAATTTTGCAGTTAGATTCGCCTGATTTTTCTCGATTTGTTACAATTTTAATGTTTCCAGTGGCATTCATTGGCCACAAAGTTTCGTAGTAGCGGGCGTAGACTAAATGAATTTTGATAAAATTTTATGTCAAAATTTCATAAAACTTTGTATATTTTTAAAAGATTTCATAAAAATTTATGAATCTCTTTTCAGGGATCGAGGTTTTGATTTTTTAAATTTTATAAAATGATGAATATATTTTATGAAAATTCATCAAATTTTACAAAACTTCATAAAACCTGGCACGGATCAAAGATTGTATTTTTTTAATTTTATGAAATTTTATAAAAATCCATACAATTGCCTAGGTGAATAAAACTTAATAATATATCGTAATGATTTGGCCATATAATGACATTATAATGGATTATAGTGTCATAAAAATCTTTTTGGTCGTTATACCAAAAAAAAAATATTTCTTCGAAATAAGTAAATTAATAACTCAAAAAAAGCCATTCTTAACAAAAGTCGGTAACATCTTGAATCAATGTTATCGCCTATTTTGAATCAAGAGACAAAAATTCTTGAAAGAAATATATCTATATGTATACACGGAAAAAATGAAACACAACTGGTTACTGTGCTACACAAGAATGAGCGAAAATATATAAAAAAAGTTCTTAGCACATTACTAGATCATGTGATAATAAGAATGAGTCGTCTTTACATATGACTGAGTATCTTTCAACACACTAACCATTCCTATGTTGTACATTACACTGAAAACACGAGTGATTCTCATGTTCACAGTCGCTGTTAGCTTTTAGGACAATAGGATTCCCGTGAGCAGAAGAACTCTTACTATATAAAATAAGTATGAGTACTGCGCAAGCGTACAAATGAGTCACCTGACAAACGTTTCTCATTCTCGTGCAGCACAGTAATCATTCCTGTGCTAAATGAGAACTGTCCTTGTGGATCATATTGTAATAGTAGTAAAAAAACGAAACTTATTTTATTTGTAAATATTTGTAATATTAACTCATATTTTTATCATTACATTTATTATGATTTACAAATAGAAATCATAATAGGATAAAATTAATTTATTTTTTTAAATAATAATAATTCTTTAATTTCTTAAAAATATATTACGATGTAATACGCGGTTGTATGTTTCTGAATTGTCATCAGTGACTCAAAAAAAAAAACAAAATTAATAAAATTTCTTTCGAATTCTGCATATGATCGATTAAATAGACCAGAAAAAAAAGTGTATGAACTTATGTCAATTTTTAAACTGACATTTCAAAAATAGAAATTCCACAGTTATATTATTTACATTTTTAGCAATCGAAAATAACTCCAATTTTTGTGGCAAAAAAAGCTTAAATATTTATCAACGTTCTTAAATTTTATATATATATATATATATATATATATATATATATATATATATATATATATATATATATATTTTTTTTATGAAATTAATCATTTAAAATTCTAGTATATTTTTATATATACATTTTTCACAATAGTACAATACATTAAGTTAAATTAATAGCAAGAATATAAATAAATAAACAAAAAATAGTTACATATTTAAACGTTTATTAAAGATTATTATTTCTAATATGAAATTTTTACAGGAAGTAAACTTATAGTAGTGAAAAATAGTTATATCCATCGCTTCATTTAAATGGCTGTAGTCAGTCTATAATACACAGGGACAGTTCTCATTTAGCACAGGAATGATTACTGTGCTGCACGAGAATGAGAAACGTTTGTCAGGTGACTCGTTCGTACGTGTGACGTCTGCTAAAATCTAAAATTTTTTGTTTATTTTTAAATATATGTAACTTCTTATTTTTAGTATACAATTTGTCATACCCTTGAAGTCTGTAGAAGAGAAATCTGGCCTATCTTTCCCACGATTTGATGACGCTCACACGAGTTACCCGGATCTCTTTGTATCTATCAGAATTTAACGACTTTGTTTTTCTAACTTTCAAATTTGTAATATGGTGAAGTCACCATCACGTTTTCCGCTTAAAGTCGTAAAAGTAAGACCTATAAGGCAATAGTTCAAACTACGCATAGGTTTATCCGGGTTTCGAAAAATCTAGAAACGCGATGACGCTTGTTTTCGACAAAATACCCTTTAGATCCCTTTCATTTTTCTGATTTAATTTCCCGATGAGTCCCATACAATCACCGATGTTGCTAACCCTATATAAATCGCCCGAAAATCATTTTCAGGCAGTTCGATTTAGACCAGGATACCACTGGTTAGCTCCGCGTCAATCGGCTCCGGGCATCAAATTCTTCGGAAGCACAAAGTACTCCGTGATACACGAGACAGTGCCTTGCTCGTGGTTAGGCTGCACTTGGTAGCACTAACGTGGTAGATTCATCGGCTATTCGATATATGCCATAATTATATTCCGTTTGTCTTTATTTTTATTATTTTCCGCCGTTGAGCGTCGATTGTTGATTATTCCGCCGTTGAGCGTTGATTTTTCCGCGATAATTGCGAAGTATATTGTTTTCCACCGAAGAGCGTCGAGTAGTGTTAGGTTTTTGCGCTTAAAGTCGTAAAGGTTAATTCATTATTTGAAATTATTCAATTTCTCCGTGATACACGAGATCCGGTAATTCGGTAGCGAAAATACCTGAGCGTCGATTGAGTGCTAAGTTTTCCGCGTAAAGTCGCGAAGATTAAAATAATATCATTATTAGTAAATATTTAATTTCTCCGTGATACACGAGATACGGTATTTCGATAGTGAAACTACCCATTGAAGGTGAAAGGGCCCATTAAATTTGAGCCTCTCTACAGACTTCCAGGGTAAGCCCAAAACATTATCTACTTTTAAGACATTATTATTTTTCTAACATTTGTGTTCCTTTTTTTATCTCTATATTTATTAACCTTTTTATAAACCCAAATTTGTAACACGTTCACTTGTTTTTCTCAATAAATTCAAACAAATAAACAAGTTGATGCTTTCATTTTTACTTTTAAAATAAAATAAGATCTCCATTACAAAGTAAAGTTACAACTAAACAATAGAATAGGTTACTCGTGACCGAAGTCAGCAGGATCCATCATCCTTACTCTCTCTAAGTTAACACTTAGAGATAACGTTCGAGCTTGTGTACCGCTCCACACTCCAACGCAATTTTTAATTTAGCTCCCGAACGGACAAAGTGATAACGTTCGGATATTTGAGATTTCTATTTCATATTCCTTGCGCCCATCACTCACTCCGTTCATGACATACGCTTGCGCAGTACTCATACTTATTTTATATAGTAAGAGTTCTTCTGCTCACGGGAATCTCTATTGTCCTAAAAGCTAACAGCGACTGTGAACATGAGAATCACTCGTCTTTTCAGTGTAATGTACACCATAGGAATGGTTACTGTGTTGGAAGATACTCAGTTATATGTAAAGACGACTCATTCTTATTATCACATGATCAAGTAATGTGCTAAGAACTTTTTTTATATATTTTAGCTCATTCTTGTGTAGCACAGTAACCAGTCGTGTTTCATTTTTTCCGTGTAGTTTCAAGAGTTCAAGTTTTTAAGAAAAAAAGTTTCTTGAATCAAGATTGTTTTTCTATCAGTGTACGAAAAAGAAGTCGAGACATGCTGCGTATGAAATTTAAAGAATTAAATAAGAAACAACTTGAGCTCAACCCAATGTCTCTACGACCAATAGTTCACGATGTATTAATTTTTTAATGAAAAAAAAACGTGGTTCCGCTCGAGCGCATATAAACAAATAGCTATAACTTCACGAAAAATCATTCGATTTATTTATTTTTTTCGTAAATTATAGCTATTGGTGACTTCTATAAGCAAAAAAATCAGCTAAGCTCAAAAAATTTGTTTGAATTTATTTCAATACTTTTCAGTTTTTTGAATTTCTGCATTCAAAGTTAGTTAACATTAGAAAAGAAATTTTTAACTTCCCGCTAAGAAAATCGAAGATTTTCAAAAATCGGGAAGTTATTTTTTTCACCCCGTTTTGCAAAAATCGAGTTTTCATCAGATCTCGACGTTTGAAGGTCATAGGAAGCTTCCCTGACTATCCCCGCGAGGTTGTCACGGTGTCTGTATGTATGGGTGTGTGTGTGTGTGTGTGTGTGTATGTGTGTGTGTTTTTTTTTTCTCTTTAGGGGGGGGAATCCTTTTTACGGATTCCAGGCATAGCTGTTTGGCCTGGAAATGTGGCGACTCGACGCAGCGTCATACTAAAACTCGACACTGACGCCCCTACCCACTAAACCCTAAAACCCCTTTCTCTTCTATCCTCTGATCCCCCATGGTACCGCCGTAAGGCATTTCTTCGCGGAGGGAGGAATTAGCTGCCACTCTTCCTTCTGGTGGCTAAGATGTTATTTCTTCCTTCTAGATTCAGTCTTTCGCTCTTTTCCTCTCAATGGATCGCAACTCGGTAAGCACTTTTGTAGCAAAAGTGCTTGTGGCGTTCCAGGCAGCTTCTGATGACAGCATTGCTGCTACTATTGTCTCTGGTTGGATTTTCCTCTTCAGGATATTCTCCAGCTCATCTTGCTGTGGGTAAGAACGTGGGCACTCAAAAAAAACGTGCTCTGCATCTTCATTGATTTCTGAGCAGGACGGGCACTCCGGGGAATCATCATGCTTGAAGCGGTGGAGATACGCCCGGAAACAGCCGTGTCCTGATAACATCTGTGTAAGATAATAATTGACCTCACCGTGACTCCGGTTTAGCCAAACGTTGATCCTTGGTATGAGACGATGCGTCCACCTACCCTTCACTGTGGCATCCCACTGTAGTTGTCATCTACTTATGCTCCTCTGCCGCTCTTCTGTTCCAAGCTCCTCAGCGCTTAGTGTGGTCGACTTCTTTCGTTGGTAAAGGATCCGTCTTTCCTCAGCTAAGACTCGGAGAGGCAAAGTTCCGGAGATGACACACACTGCTTCCATAGATATTGTGCGGAAGGCACTTGCTACTCTTAAGGCACTCAGACGGTAGACTGGTCCAGCCTTTCTCCATGATTCTTGCTTTTCTAGTGCGTCCGCCCCGATAGATAAGTGAGCACTGATGTGACTACAGATGATAGTAGAAGTCTTCTGCTCTGCTTTGGGCCTCCGACGTTTGGCATCAGTCGTGCTAAGCTAGCTACCACTGCTGATGCTTTTGTACTCACGTGTTCGACTTGCTGCTTAAAGTTGAGTCGGGCATCAAGCATCACTCCCAGATATCGGATATATGGTTGTGATGTGATTCCTTGTTCTCCGACTTTCAGTTTTATGGTCTCTATCACTTTTTTGCTGGTAATAAGCACAGCCTCAGTCTTCTGTTTAGCCAGTTGTAGATTCATTGAATCCATCCACCGGTTAACTTTCTCAAAGGTGAAACCGAACATGTGGTTTATCTCATCTAGGTGTTTCGCAACGATTACGACAGCTACATCGTCTGCATATGCAACAAGCTTGACACTTCTTGGAAGAGTCAGTCTCAGCAGGCCATCATACATGACATTCCACAGAAGTGGACCCAGAACAGAACCCTGGGGTACACCTCCGGTAATACCGTACTCTTTTGGACCATTTTTCGTGTCGTATCTCAGGATTCTGTCCGTGAAGTAGCTAGCCACTATCCTACGTAGGTATCCTGGTACGTTTTTTTCTTCCAAGGCTTGCATAATGCAGTCCCAGTTGGCGGAGTTGAAGGCATTTTTGATGTCCAGAGTGGCCACCAGGCAGTACTTCTTCGCTCCACTCTTCCATCTGATCCTTTCGATTGCCTCCTTGGCCGTTGCAACAACCAAGTTGATTACGTCCAGGGTTGATCGTCCTTTCCGAAAACCATACTGGTTGTCTGCCAGGAGTGGATCGACAACTGCTTCTATTCTTTGGTGGATTATACGCTCAAGTATCTTACCTGCCGTGTCTAACATACAAAGTGGTCGATAAGATGACGGTTCTTCTGGTGGCTTTTTCCCTTTTGGAAGTAGTACTAGTCGTTGCTGCTTCCACTTCCGAGGGAAAATCCCTTCCTTGAGGCATGTGTCGTAGACGTCCAGGAACAATGATGGCACTGCTTTTATAGTTGTTTTTAAAGCGATATTGGGGACCCTGTCCAATCCCGGCGCTTTATTGTTCCCTACACGATTACAAGCCTCCATCAGTTCTCCCTCCGTGACAGATGGAATGTCATCCATTTCATTCTGCGCTAATAGGTAGTTAAACTTGCTTTGTTCAGGGATCGACGGGCTTTTTTGTACTCTGCGACCAGCTCCACAGAGTTAGATCGTCGGTAGCCACGCTGAGATATTCTTCTCTTCTGATGACACTCTTTACGAAGGGCGCTGATGTGGTCGTTCCACCAGTGAACGGAAGGTCTTGTGTTTATGCCACGTCTACGAGACATACTGGCGTCACACGCCTGGGTCACTCTTTTCATCAGGTCCTTGGTCTTCTCTTCTGCGCAGCCCGCGATAATCTGGTCACTATTGAGAGCTACTAACAATGCCCTTGGGTCAAGAGTTTTTACCTTCCAACCAATGGTGTTAAGTTGCTTTTTAGGTCTTCTCGGGCTCTGGGCGTTTAATATTTCCCAGAGAATCGCGTTGTGGTCGCTGGCTGTGTAGGTATCCATCACCTTCCAGTTGATATTACCTCTGGTGAGGCTGCCACTGACGAAAGTGAGATCTACAATAGAACTTGTGTCTCCTTTGGTGTAGGTTGGTGTGTCACCATTGTTGAGCAGTACTACATCTCATGTAGAAAAGGCTTCTAGTAATTCCTTTCCTCGCGCGTTTGTATTCTTGCTACCCCAGTCTACTGCCCAGGCGTTGAAGTCCCCAGCTATTGCCACTGGGTGGTAATGCTTCGCGTCCTCGGTAAGTCGATCCAGAAATGCGGTGAATTCGACAGTAGAGAGGCTAGGTGGTGCGTAACAGCTATAGAAGCGGATGCCCTCTACTGATACTGCTACAAAGCCGGCATTGCTGTTGTCGACTGCATTTTGGAAAGGGAGCTTGCCACATGACCAGATGACAGCTTTGGATGTGCTGTCAGATTCCCAGGGTTGGGTACTCAGGTGTTTATATGGCTCTGCTATCAGTACCAAGTCAAGCTCTAGTTCTCGCACGGATTGCATGAGCAGGTCATGCGCTGCCTCACAATAGTTGAGATTGAGCTGCAGTATCCTCATGCTTGTTTGTTCGTCAACTTCTGGAGTGCATCCTGAAATAACGGGCACTTATGGGTACCGGCATGGTGGGCAACATTCTCTGCACTTTCAATCTCAGCACATAATGCACATTTGGCGGGATTTTACAATCAGCAATCTTGTGCCCTTCTTGTCCGCACCTGATGCAAAGCTTCGACCGGTCCACCTTGCTTCTGCACTGGGATCCATGATGTCCGAAATGCCAGCATTTAAAGCATTGAATAGGTCTCTTCGTAGTCCTTATTCGGCAATTAACCCAACCAATCCGGATTTTGCTACTTCCATCCAGTAGTTTCTGTGCTGTTGCTGCTGGTAGAATTACTGTGGCAATTTGAGTACCTCTATAGGCCTTACGGATCTTGATTGCCTCTAGTGGTATCTCACAGCCATCTCCAGCTTCCTCCTGTAGGGCACCCTGGATGTGATCCTTAGTTGTGTCATCATCGACGTCTCGGATCTCAATTACCTCCTGTGGTCCTTTGCAGGTTACTTTTGCGTCTTCTTTCAGAATGTCTGCAATGGTCTTTCTCAATGTTTGGCCTTTGTCGGTGCTCTTCCTCGAAAGAGTTATCAGCATATCTCCAGCATTGGTCTTATTGATCTTCTCTACCGTACTGCGGACCTGGTCGTCAGGGACATCCTGTTTTATTCGACGCAGGATCTCGGCGTACTTTGCTTTCTCTGTCAGCCGAATGATGAGGGCATCCGGTCTGATCCATTTCCGCGGTTTCTTTCGCTTGGGTTCAGGTCGGGGCTCCTTTGACGTCTGTTTTGAGAGCATCTCTTTCTTCTGTCGCTTTAGCTCTTGCTTGGACTGAACTTTTAGCCAGACTGACGCTTTTTCCTGTTCGTCGCATCGCCCTGCCGCTCCTTGTGGAGGGCTTTTCTTCAAATCCTTTTTCTTCATGGCTTGGCTGATTGTTGGGTCAGGAGAAGGTCAATTTTTTCTCTTACCTGACTTGTTGTTGGCTTCACATTTGTCTTCCGCGACTGATTCACCGTCACCTTCAGCTCCGGTGTCCATTGCTTCGTCAGTCACGTCGATAGCCTGACAGTCTTTCTCCAGTGTAGCGTGGGATATGCGCTGCAATGATGAGCGCCACTCCTCGTCCAGCTTCTCAAACCTTTGAAGGGCGTTAGTTACACCAGTCATCTTGGATTTAATCTCTTTGTGAATGTTGTCCTTTGGTTGAACGAAATCATTCAACTCACTGATCAGCTTTTCAAGGCGTTTGAGCGCTTGCGAACGCTTCATTTCAGCGCTTGCGTCAATCGCTGCTTATTGGGCATGTAGCCCGTTTCCACTTTTGTTCGTTTCCTTTGAATTACTCATACTTTTTAATTTACCAGCGCATCGTACGGAGTGGAGCGGGTTGCCATAACTAGGAACGGGTGTACCCTCGGAGATAGTACTCCTACCCCAGTTCCCTGAGGCCTAGCCGACACTTAGCCAGTCCCGGAATACACGGACGGACTAGACTCGCTCGGAGCGGTGAAGATTCCGATCTCTAACACTCACTGCGTACTTCCTGATCAAGGCCCGAAGTGGCTGGCTCCTGATCCACTGCTGCAACTTACACCTCGGTAGAGCAAGCTCACATCAGCCATAGCCTGCATCGTCGGAAACTACGATACAGGTTCCGGTCACTCCCAGTGGGTCACAGCAGAGAACGATCGTCTTGTTAGGTCAGTTAGTGCGACCAACCCATTAAAGGGGAGTTTTGTCCACGGGAGCGTATTTTGTTTGGTTATTTTGCTTGGCTCCTACCCACTGTACCTCATCAACTAAGAGATTAAGTGTCATCCAAGGACAGCGAGCGTTCTCCCATCCGCTCGGGGAGACGCGCCCGGTAGCAGTATCTCTTCTGCCCCGAGTGTGTGTGTGTGTGTGTGTGTGTGTGTGTGTGTAAGTGTGTGTGTGTGTGTGTGTGTGTGTGTGTGTGTGTATGTATGTAAACCTCTCATAACTTTTGAACGGCTCGACTGATTTCATCGCGGTTGGTGCCATTCGAAGGGACTTGACCAAACTAAGATTGTGAATACTAATTGGACCGATTCGAACCGGTAGATTTAGAGAAATCTCAAAAAAAATATTTAAAAAAATTTTTTCAAATGTCCATTTTTTGGAATAACTTTTAAACGGCTTTATCGATTAATTAAGGGGAAAAAGGCGCGTCGTGAACTGAATAAAGCCATCAAAGAGAGCAAAAGAAGATGCTAGAAAGAGCTTATATACGAGGTGGATATAGACGTGTGGGGTAGGCCTTATAAGGTGGTTATGACCCACCTGAAAAAACAACAAATGCCATCACCTACGTGTCCTCAACTTCTTCAGAAAATCGTCACTGCACTGTTCCCACAGCAACGCAACTTCGATTACCAGTTGGCGCCAGGCGAACTGGACGACATTCCACCTGTCACTGAAGAAGAACTACTGGAGGCCTGTAACCGTGTAGGGAATAATAAAGCGCCGGGATTGGACGGAATCCCTAATATAGCCTTGAAAACCATCATAAAGGCAGCTCCAACATTATTCCTCGACGGTTATAATGCATGCCTCAAGGAGGGGACTTTTCCTCGTAAGTGGAAACAGCAACGATTGGTACTGTTACCTAAAGGGAAGAAACCACCAGAAGAACCGTCATCTTACCGACCACTTTGCATGTTAGATACGGCGGGTAAGATATTTGAGCGCATAATTCACCAGAGAATTGAAGCAGTAGTCGACCTACTCCTGGCAGACAATCAGTATGGATTCCGGAAAGGACGACTAACCCTGGACGCAATCAAACAGGTTGTTGATACGGCCAAGGAAGCAATCGCAGGAACCAGATGGAAAGGTGGAACGAAGAAGTATTGCCTGGTGGCGACACTAGACATCAGAAACGCCTTCAACTCCGCCAATTGGAAATGCATCATGCAGGCCCTCGAAGAGAAGAATGTACCAGAATACCTGCTTAAGATCGTAGCAAGCTACTTTGAAAACAGGGTCCTGAAGTATGACACGAAGAACGGTCCGAGGGAGTATGATATTACTGGAGGGGTACCACAAGGTTCAGTTCTAGGCCCGCTCCTGTGGAACATTATGTATGACGGTCTATTAAGACTAACTCTGCCAAGAAACGTCAAACTCGTAGCATAGGCAGATGACGTAGCCGTAGTGATCGTTGCCAAACACCTTGACGAGATAAATCATATGTTCGATCTCACTTTTGAGCACGTTAACCGGTGGATGGACGCAGTGAACCTGCAACTTGCACAACACAAGACTGAGGCAGTACTTACTACCAGCAGAAAAGTGGTAGAGACCATTAAGCTGAAAGTCGGCGAACAAGAAATCACATCACAACCTTATATCCGATATTTGGGAGTGATGCTTGATGCCCGACTCAACTTCAAGCAGCAAGTGGAACATGTCAGTGCCAAAGCGTCAGTAGTGAGGGCTAGTCTCGCACGACTGATGCCGAACGTCGGAGGCCCAAAACAGAGCAGGAGGCTATTATTGTCATCAGTAGTCATATCGGTGCTCACTTACGGAATATCCATTTGGGCCGACGCATTAAAGACACAAGAATCATGGAGAAAGGCTGGACCAGTATATCGACTGAGTGCCCTACGAGTAGCTAGTGCCTTCCGCACTATATCAGAAGAAGCAGTGTGCGTCATTGCTGGAACCCTACCTCTTAGAGTTCTAGCAGAGGAAAGACGGGCCCTTTACCAACGAAAAAGGTCAACTGCACTGATCACTGAAGAACTTAGAATTGAAGAACGGCAGAAGAGCATAGGCCGATGGCAACTACAATGGGATGCTGCAGAGAAGGGTAGGTGGACGCACCGTCTCATACCTCGGATCGACATTTGGCTTAACCGGAATCACGGTGAGGTCAATTACTATCTTACGCAGATGTTGTCGGGACATGGGTGTTTTCGAGAGTATCTACACCGCTTTAAGCACGATGACTCTTCGGAGTGCCCGTCCTGCCCAGGAGCTGCTGAAGACGCGGAGCACGTCTTCTTTGTATGTCCTCGTTTCGATCCACAGCGTGAAGAACTGGAGAGGATCCTGAACCAGAGAATGCAACCAGATTCACTAGTAGAAGCAATGTTGTCATCAGAAGCTGCCTGGAACGCTACCAACACGTTTGCAACAGAAGTCCTTAAAGACTTGCGTTCCACCGAAAGAAAAAGAGCAAATAGCAGAAGATAGAAGGAAGATAGTTAACACCTTAGCCACCAGAAGGAAGAGCAGTAGCTAGATCCTCCCTTCACGAAGTAATGCCTGACGGCGGTTTCCATGAGGGATTAGAGGAAAGAAGGAAAAGGGGTTTAGGGTTTAGTGGGTAGGGGCGTTAGTGTCGAGTTTCAGTATGACGCTGCGTCGAGTCGCCACATATCCAGGCCAAACAGCTATGCCTAGAATCCGTAAAAAGGATTCCCCCCCCTAAAAAAAAAAAAAAAAAAAAACACACACACACACACACACACACACACATACAGACACCGTGACAACCTCGCGGGGATGGTCAGTAAAGCTTCCTGTGACCGTCAAACGTCGAGATCTGATGAAAACTCGATTTTTGCAAAACGGGGTGAAATTAATTACTTCCCGATTTTTGAAAATATTCGATTTTCTTAGCGGGAAGTTAAAAATTTTTTTTTAGTGCAAAAATAGAGTTAACAAGTTTAAAAATATATGAGCTCTACAGGGATTCGATGTCCGGATCCAAGGAAGTGCGCGTGCGCCATTCCCCTCAAACCGTTGTCGGAGAATGGTGGAAGAAATAATAATAATCCGAACAAAAACAGTTTCACTGTAAAAAATCGCGCCAAGTCCACGTTCATAAGACTATTAAGAAAAAAAAATTTGTTTTTTTCTTTACAAAAATATATAAAATTAAAAAATCCAAGTAACCGATATGATTGTTTATGATTTTCGGAAATTAAAAAAAATTTTGTTACAAATTTAAAAATTAAAAAAAAAATTTGGAACATATTTAGTGTGCGCGGTTGCAAAATATTTTACTTTTAATGAAATTCGTAAAATCTATTTACTAGGACTTTAAAAAAATTTAAATACACAATGACGCACACCAAGTACGTTCCAAAATTTTTTTCTTAATTTTTAAATTTATAACACAATTTTTTTGAATTTCCGAAAATCATAAACAATCATATCGGTTACTTGGATTTTTAATTTTATATATTTTTGTAAAGAAAAAACAAATTTTTTTCTTAATAGTCTTATGAACGTGGACTTGGCGCGATTTTTACAGTGAAACTGTTTTTGTTCGGATTTTAGTATTTTTTGTAATTATAATAAAAATTTACAATTGGTACCAACTTAAATCTCGCGTTGGTTGCATTTTTTATAGCAAACTATCCCCTTGAAACTACAGTTTATATAAAAATAATTCCAGCGCACCCTGGCGGGTGTAGATGCAAGCTGTGAAATATCTTTTTTTAACTGTAGTTTCCCATCTAATGAAGGATTACTATGCATTCTCGAATTATTTAGTCTGTGGCAGATCACTTTGCCCATCGAAAAAAAGTCAGGATCGAAATTTTTGCGTTGCTATAGTTTGTGCTGATTAAATTTAATAATTTCAATTAGATTAATTGTTATAAGTGAATATAATTAATTAATAACAGTCAAATAAAGTATGAGTTACTGTTATAATATACAATTTAGGAAAAAAAGATACCGTAGAATTAAATAAAATTTTGCAACCTCAAAATACCGTTCTGCTTACAGTAAACATAGTCGGTAGTCTGGCGCTCCGTTTACAGCAGATTTGAACGGAACTTGGCGCCAGATTCTACCGAATCTGTGGATGTGAGGCAAATAATAACAATAGTAAGCGGCCGCTCAGATACTCGGAGTAACTTGTTTTTTTTTTATCTTTTTTGTAATTGTTTCCAAGTCTAAATTAACTTTAAAAAAATTTCAAACTTTAAAAAATCGACTCCACAATATAGGTATCAATCGATTCAGATTTCCATGAATCGTAAAGATATCTTATCGTTATGAGAAATTTTGAAAAATTTTATTTTGAAAAATTTTTTCTATTTGCTTAAACAAATAATTAGTTAACAAAAAAAATTTGATTCAACAATATTTGTATCAATCGATTACACATTTAAAGAATCGTCCAGAAAACCTATCGATAAATGATCGATTTTAAAAATGTTAACTAATTATTTGTTTAAACAAATAGAAATAAACGAATAGTCTCGACTACTTTTGTGTAGTTTCTGAGATAGTTTAATTTAAAGCTCAACGCTAAAACGCTATTTTTCAAAAACAAAATAAAAGCAACACTTTTCAAATGCACACAAATGTTTAGAATATTTTTCTGAGTATTTAAAAAAAAAAATCCATAATTGGACCGTCTAATCGAAAAGTGGCAAACAAACTACTTTCTCCAAGCCGACTAGACTAGTATATAATTTAAAGAATTATATAACGAACAAAATGAACCAAACCCGATATCTCAACAACCAATATTTAACGAGATATTAATTTTTTAATGACAAAAAACGCGGTTCCGCTCTAGCACTTATAAACAAATAGCTGTAACTCCGCAAAGAATTTTTCAGCTATTGTTTTCTTCTGTAAGCAACAAAATCAACTATGCACTAAAGAATTTTTTCGAATTTATTTAAATGATTTTCAGTTTTTCGAATTTCTGCACTAAATAGTAGTTAAAGTTAAAAAAATAATTATTTCGCTTGCATATAAAAAGTTCACTGGCAACAAAAAATCAATATAAATTTTTTTAGTGCAAAAATATAGTTAACAAGTTTAAAAAAATATGAGCTTTATGGAGACTTGAAGTCCGATTCGAGACAGTGCGCGCGCGCCATTTCCCTCAAACCGTTATCGAAGAAAAGTGGGGGAAGTAATAATAATGTGAGGCAAATAATAACAATAGTAAGCGCTCGGTTAGACACTGTTTTTTTTAGAATTTTTATGAAATTTTTAGTCTGACCAGTTTGCGCTTGAAGATTCTTTAAAGAACTCAGAAACTGTGTTGAATGCCGTGAACCGCGAGAAAATCGGTCAATTCATTCAAAAGTTATTGCGGTTTGAAAATTAAAAAAATAGTGTTCTATGAAACTTCCATCAACCTTTTGAGCTCGAAGAGCTCAAACGTACAGAACAGCTATTTATTTGAGCTCGGAGAGCTCAAAATAACACAAAAACTATATTTTTGAGCTCAAAGAGTATTTTTGAGCGCTTCGGTATAGAGGTAGCGGGAAGTTGCAGGGATGGCATCTAGGGTCAACCGTTTTCCTAATTTTTTTTATTATTTGAAAACAAATGACAACAATTTTTATTAAAATAAAAAATGACAAAAATAATTATATAAAATAAAATGACAAGTATTTTTATCCAAAAAGAAATTAACAAAATTTTAATTTTAAAAAATTATAAAAATTAAAAAAAAACAAAATAAAAAAAATTTTTGTTTGAAAAAAAAAAAAAAAAAAAACATTGCCGAGTTCTCGAACCCGGTACTTTAGGCACCCGAGCCAAAAAATTTGCCGCGCGCCTATCAAGGCATCTTACAGGGCCACAGTGGTAATTTATATTTAACTTGCATTTAGGAATTCCGAGTAAGTATTAACCGTAATAACAATTATTAATGATAAATAATAATAATAATTATTATTATTATTATAATTTATAATTTATAAAAGAAGAACCTGAAAACATAAAAAATTTGACGCATGACGTCACACGCGAGGATCCTCGCGCTGACTTCATTTTTTTCCAAGCCTTACTTTTGGCTTGCTGACTCACGAACGTGCTCAGCTTCCATGTATTGGAGTAAATGCTGGCGGTTTGGTGGTGGAACTTTGGCGCGCGAGGGGTAACGGACTTCGGTCGCTCTCGGCTCTTTCCGAGCAACATCGACGCTGCTCGCTCACGGATACAGTAGTGTATCATTGTGTGGCGTGTGGCTAGAGGTCTAGGGAAAGGGTAACTTCTACCCACGATCTGGCTGCACTGTTATACTAGGAAAAATCTTTTATTTTTTTTTTTAGTTTATTGATAATTACTTTTACAATTTTTGAAAGCGGAACTTCATTTTTTTAAAAAATCATTTAGATATTATTCCGAATCGATTGACACCCCAATCATAATTTTTTGAGACTGCTGAAAAAAGTTGACCAAAAAGGCACTTGTTGACTACATGGAAAAAAAAATCGCGTAAAAATTACAATAGTAACATCGTAATCCAGGAGTAGAATTTCAATATCTTGATTTTTATAATTTTATGAGTTAAAAATTACGATGTTACCATCTACAGAATACAATTTGAATTATTGAAAATTACGATGTTGCTTAGTAAATTTTTTTTCCGTAAGAGCAAGTGAATAAGGACGCATACTACATGTTTTAATGAAAGAGAGACCAGTAATTTGCGATGCCACCGCCGAAAGATGACCAACTACTGTATAGATGGTCTTAATATGTGACTAAACAGAAAGCTTAGATGTTCCCTCAGATAGCATAAGGAGATAAGCCTTGGGCTTGTGATGGAGAGGAAGCCGGATTCGATTCCTCGGTGAATCAGAATTATTTTTTCGGTGATCGAAACTTTTTAATTTGAGTGATAGAAAAATATTATTATAGTAACATCGTTATAGTAAAATTCTTTGAACAAAATTTACGATATTACATCGTATAAATTATGATGTTTAAATTCTGGTCCGGCTCTACAATGTCTTCTTATCCTAAAAATTACGATGTTTTCATTATAATTTTTCGTATAATTTTCTTTCCGTGTAGTCTATAGAAATTTCTGCATTGAAAGATTTATGCAACCATTAGTACTCAAATCTTGATCGTATATTGACTCTGTTATGCAACAGTGTGTTAAATACATAGGATTCCCATAGCAATTAACACATTAATGCATAACAGTGTCCATATATACTATATAATTTAATAATAAGGAACTAACGTGTATATATTATGTAAAAATTGTAGATATACCGTGTGTCCCTCCCTAAACAGTCATCCTGCAAACACCGTGTGTACACTATGAGTGCAACGTGAATACACTGTGTATTCACCGTGTACACATTGGGTACACACCATGGATGTACCGTGTGCACACTGTGGATACACCGTACATACACCGTACACACACCGTGGGTACACTAAGGGAACACCGAGAATACACCGTGTACAAATACCACGAATACACGGTGTGTACACCGTGCATCCACGGTACGTACACAGTGTATCCACGTACACCGTGTATACACCGTGGATACACGGTGGACTCAAGGTCGCACGTGTGTTAAAATTACACGTTACGTTTTTCAAGTGTGTTATTTTCATGCACCTAGCTTCATTTATATGTTTAGACGTTTTAAAGAACCGTGCTTACACATTTTCGTGTATTGAAAAAACACGCTTATTTACACACTTGGATTTTCAGTGTGATGATAATATATAACCTAGTGTAATTTTTTATAGGGTTTCCAATTCAAAAACTTCAAAGCCGCGTACTTCATCTCCATGTATTTGACTATGATCGCTTTTCAAGAGATGATTCCATTGGAGAAATGTTTCTACCACTCTGCCAGGTAAATAAATTTCTGAGTTCTATAATCAAGTCCCAGTTTTACTGTACATGTTTTTGGAGGTGATTTTCCGGTAGCAAGATTGAGGAACTCGTTCACTTAGGGAATATGTCATTGTCCCAGCTGAGCAATGTCCCAGTTGATCAATGTCCCATTTTTTATTGTCCCAGTCAGCGAAAATCAGACTAGCGGCCTCTGGTGATTAAAAAAATAACTATAAAAATTTAATCATCGCTACCGGAGAAATTTTTTTTACAGATGGCGCTGATTTGTGGGAAAATAAAAATAGAAATAAATATATCTAAGTGATTTTCTTCATAGCTTTTGACTTTTAATACTGGTGCTTGAAACTTTTAGAGGTATCCACAGTACACTGGTACTTTGACGAACTTCGAATGTTTATTCCAGGTCTTTCCCTCCATAGGTTTTTATTGTAATTACTACCAATGGATTTTTTAATCAACCCTAAATGCACCGACGACCTTTTCGAATTGATACCTCTACGCCAGGTCCTTGCCTCCATAGGTTTTTGTTTTAAATACTACCGGTGGATTTCTTAATCAACCCTAAATGTACCAACGACCTTACCTAATTGATACCTGCACTCTAGGTGCTTACCTCCATAGGTTTTTATTTTAAATACTACCGGTCGATTTCTTAATCAACCCTAAATGTACCAACGACCTTACCGACTTGATACCTCCATTCCAGGTCTTTGTCACCATAGGTTTTTATTTTAAATACTACTAGTGGCTTTCTTAATCAACCCCAAATGTACCAACGACTTTACCGAATTGATACCTCCATTCCAGGTCTTTGCCTTTATAGGATTTTATTTGAAATACTACCGGTGGATTTCTTAATCAATCCTTAATGCACCAACGACCTTACCAAGTTGATACCTTCACTCCAGGTCTTCGCCTCCATAGGTTTTTATTTTAAATACTACCGGTGGATTTCTTAATCAACCCTCAATGCACCAACGATCTTACCTAATTGATACCTTTACTCTAGGTCCTTGTCTCCATAGGTTTTTGTTTTAAATATTACAGGTGGATTTTTTAATCAACCCTCAATGCACCAACGACCTTACCGAATTGATACCTCCACTCCAGGTGTTTGCCTCCATAGGTTTTTATTTTAAATACTATCGGTGGCTTTCTTAATCAACCCCAAATGTACTAACGACCTTACTGAATTGATACCTGCACTCCAGGTCTTTGCCTCCATAGGTTTTTAATTTAAATGATAAAGATTAATTTCTTAATCAACCCTTAATGCACCAACGACCTTACCAAGTTGATACCTTCACTCCAGGTCTTCGCCTCCATAGGTTTTTATTTTAAATACTACCAGTAGATTTCTTAATCAAGCTTAAATCTACCAATGAACTTACCAAATTGATACCTTCATTCTAGGTCTTTGCCTCCATAGGTTTTTATTTTAAATACTACAGGTGGATTTTTTAATCAACCCTAAATGTACCAACGACCTTACTGAATTGATACCTCCACTCTAGATCTTTGTCTCCATAGGTTTTTATTTTAAATACTTACGGTGGAATTTTAAATCAACTCTAAATGCACCAATGACTTCACCGAATTTATAGCTCCACTCCTTGTCTTCGCCTCCATAGGTTTTTATTTTAAATATACCGGTGGATTCCTTAATCAACCCTAAATGTACTAACAATCTTTCCGAATTGATATCTCTACGCCAGGTCTTTGCCTCCATAGTTTTTTATTTTAAATACTACTGGTGAATTTCTTAATCAACCCTAAATGCACCAACGACTTTACCAAGTTGATACCTTAACTCCAAGTCTTTGTCTAGATAGGTTTTTATTTTAAGTTATAAAGATTAACTTTTTACTCAGCCGTAAATGCACTAACGATCGTACCAAGTTGATACCTTTACTCCAAGGTCTTTGTCTCCATAGGTTGTCATTTTAATTACTACCGATAAATATTTTGATGAACCTTAAATTCACTAACGACTTCATCGATTTGATACGTTTACTCCAGATGTTTATTTCTGTAATCTCCATAGGTTTTTATTTTAATTAATAAAGATTAATTATTTAATGAAGTGGTGTTAAAATACCGTTGTCAAATAGGTGTGAAAATCGGCCGAATGCCAGAATATTCAAGTTTGATTGATTTATAATATTCAATTTTTCCCCTCCGAACGTAAAGCGTCAACTTTAGCCCAGCTGCACTAAGCGAAGTTGCCGCTTTCTGCCTTCGTCGAGGAAAAAAGTAGTATATGCTCCTCGGGATGTAAATAATAAAACCTCAGATCACATGTTTGTTGAGTTCGGCTTCGCCTCGGCCAATAATTAAAGGTGATCTGAGACATTTCTCACTTTACTTCCCTAGGGGTGTAAGATACTATTTTTTATCGAGTTATTGTTATTATTTCTCAAAACTTATCACAATGTAAGACAGTCCAGAAGAAAATATAGTATGTTACACACCTAGGGCAGTAAAGTAAGAAATGTTTCAGATCACTGTTGGCTGAGGCGAAGCCGAGGTCATTAAACATGTGATCTGAGGCTTTTTTTATTTACTGCCTATGGTTTGTATACTTTTTTTTCCTCGATAAAGGCGTAATGCGGAAACTTCGTTTAGCGCAGCGGAGCTAAAGTTGACGCTTTACACCCGCAGGTAAAAAATTTTTAACATTTATTTCCTGACTTTGGTAGTTATTAAACAATTTGCTCCAAAAATATATACTCAGAACATATTATAATTCTCATATTATAATATTGAAAAATATTTCAACTCTGCTTTAACACTGAAAATAAATTGAAACACTGGTACCGGTATTAATTTAATATCGCTTTCAGTCTTTTTATTTAACAATGAAAATTCAAGCATCGTATTTAAAATGGTCATTTTAAGTTATGATCAACCAGAATAAAAAATAAACAACTTAAAAAATATTAACTTTTATTTAAACAAATTAAAATGAACTTTTTTTTAACTCGTACTATCAAAACTTATTTTCTGCTTATTTTTCAATTTTTGTTTATTTATTAATTTTACTTTTCTTCCTTTTAGCTACTTCAACTAATTTTGAATTTATTATTTTTTAACTTCCCGCTAAAAATCTCAGATTTTCAAAAATCGGGAAGTTATTGTTTTTACCCCGTTTGGCAAAAATCGAGTTTTCATCAGATCTCGACGTTTGAAGGTCACAGGAAGCTTCCCTGACTACCCCCGCGATGTTGTCACTATGTCTGTATGTATGTATGTATGTGTGTGTGTGTGTGTGTGTGTGTGTGTGTGTGTGTGACTATGTGACTCGCTTATAACTTTTGAACGGTTGAACCGATTTCATCGCGGTTGGTGCCATTCGAAAGGGCTACGCTGAACTTAGATTTCCTGAGAATTTGAACCGATTCGGACCGATAGATTTTAAGAAATCTTGAAAAATCTTAAAAAATAAGAAAAAATCATTTTTGAAAGTAGTTTTTGGAATATCTTTTAAACGGCTCTATCGATCAACTTCAAAAACTAATCCGCCCTTAAGCTTGAAACCCACGCCGATCGGCGTCAACCCGATCAAAATCGGTTGATTCGTTCGAGAGATAGCGTGAACGAAAGAAAACCGAAAAAAACCGAAAAAAGTGTTTTTTTCACATAACTTCGTCATTTCTTCTCGGATCACTTTTGATGACATAGCATAATTTATAGAGCTTAAAAAACCGCGTCGATTGCCGCCAAAAACGTAGAAATCGGTTAATTAGTTCAAAAGATATCGTCAATAAAAGATTTGAAAACAAGTGTTTTTTTAAAATCACTGCGACATTTTTAACTTCCCACTAACAAAATCGAAGATTTTCAAAAATTAGGAAGTTATTGTTTTCACCCTGTTTTGAAAAAATCGAGTTTTCATCAGATCTCGACGTTTTAAGGTCATAGGAAGCTTCCCTGACTACCCTCGCGATGTTGTCACTGTGTCTATATGTATATATATATATATATATATATATATATATATATATATATATATGTATATATATATATATATATATATATGTGTAACGTATAGTTTGAGACACCCTATTTTTTTTCTTTAATTACGTTAAAAATACAATTGGCAATCGGGGATGAGAGTTTTTTTATATATAAATTTCAAAGTTAAAATTTCGAAGACTGTCTCCAATGTTTAAAGCATTCCTTATAATTCAAGGACATGAGTTCAAAATTTTGATACAATTTCGAGCGAATGTATTGTTTGAGGACTTATGTGCACTTTGAGACCATATATATATTTTCAGGTCTGTGCTGAAAATTTCCACTTATTTTCAAGACATTCTTCGAAATTTATACATATTACTATAGCATAGATTGCTAAAACTTCTGAGGACAGGCCTCAAAATTTTGTTATCATTTTTAATAATGTCTTGAACTTTACACACTTCTTTTAACTTCCTGCTAGAAAAATTGAAAATTTCCAAAAATCGGGATGTTATTGTTTTTACCCCGTTTTTCAAAAATCGAGTTTTCGTCAAATCTCGACGTTTTGAGGTCTTAGGAAGCTTCCCTGACGATTCCCGCGAAAGTGTCTGTATGTATGTACGGATGTGTGTGTGTGTGTGTGTGTGTGTGTGTGTGTGTGTGTGTGTGTGTGTGTGTGTGTGTGTGTAAACCTCTCATAACTTTTGAACGGCTTGACCGGTTTGATCGCGGTTGGTGCCATTCGAAAGGCTTCGACTAAACTTAGATTTTAAATACAAGTTGGACTGATTTGGGCCGATAGATTTTGAGAAATCTTAGAAAAACTGCGAAAAAATTTTTTTCCAAATGTGGTTTTTTCCGAATAACTTTTAAACGGCTCGACCGATCAATTCCAAAAACTAATCAGCTCTTAATCAATTTGTGTTTAAAAATGTATCATAGAATTTGAAAAACTGCGTCGAATGTTGCCAACCGCCTGAAAATCGGTTCATTCATTCAAAAGTTATTGCGGTTTGAAAATTCAAAAAATAGTGTTTTATTAAACTTCTATCAGACTTTTGAGCTCGGAAAGCTCAAAATTACACAAAAATTATGTTTTTCGAGCTCTTTGAGTTTAAAAACGTAATGTGCGATGTTGAGCGCTTAATTACGAAAGTAGCGGGAAGTTGCAGGGATGGCCTTCAGGGTCAACCGTTTTCCTAATTTTTTTACTTGTGCAACTCTTTTTTTTTGTTTGGTTTCCTCTGTTTCTTCACCATATAATTTCCTTTTTTAGTCAGTTGCAAGTAGTGTGTCAAGGGGGATGCAAGCCCAGTCGGTAAAACAGATTTGTGGGTTCGTGTCCATGCTAAGTTACCATTCGTAGATATGTGAGCCCTGTTTTACCGATCTGTTTTACCGACGTGGATATGGTGGAGGTTGTAGGTGGCGCTGGTGGCGAGTTCTGCCACCATTTTTTAAATCTATCCGCCATTTTCTCGCCATTTTTTAATCTTACTATCCGCTATTTTGAATCTGCCATCTGGTGGCTGCTATCCGCCATTTTAAATCCGTCATCTGGTGGCTGCTATCCGCCATTTTGAATTATGAATTTGCTATCTGAAATCCGCCATCTGGTGGCTGCTATCCACCATTTTGAATTCGCTATCTGGTGGCTGCTATCCGCCATTTTGAATTGTGAATTTGCTATCTGAAATTGGCCATCTGGTGGCTGCTATCCGCCATCTGGTGGCTGCTATTCGCCATCTGGTGGCCGATATTTTGAATTTGAATCCGCCATTTTGAATCTTACTATCCGCCATTTTCCTGCCATTTTTTAAATCTTACTATCCACCATTTTCCCGCCATTTTGAATTTGAATCTGCCATTTTGAGGTTAGAAAAAAGCATCCTCAACTATTAACCCGCCTTCGGCTCGGCCATTACAGATCAATAGTTCAGGATTACGTATTTGTAGTATGATATATCCATGTTTTATATATTCAAAATGAAGTTATGACAGCTACCTGTGAGAAGGATTTTACGCAGCACCATCTGGTGGTAGTTTGTATTACTTCTAGCTGCGTAGTAGATGACATCATCAGACAGGTCTGAACCTGTTCAAGGTCACGGTAACTGTGTAGTTCTCTTTGTTCTATTCCTAACTGTGTAGTAGATGACTTCATCAGACAGGTTTGAACCTGTTCAAGGTTGTGTAACTGCGCAGTTTTCTTCGTTCTATTTCTAACTGCGTAGTAGATGACGTCATCAATCCGGTTTTGAGGTAGAGGAGTGGGGTTAACTGCGCATTATTTTCTGACTATATAAGCAGCTCGCCGAGAACGTACTTCACACAAACGAAGTACACCTCTCCAGTGAAGTACCAGTTTGTCGGTAGGCAGTAGTGAAGTACGAGTTCTTGGTGATATACATCTTCTACCTATCAGTATTACTAATTGTAAGTATTTATTTACTGTCTAATTAAAATATAAATTGAAGAAGTATTAATTGATCAATCATTTTAATTAATTAAAAAATTTTTACAGCTATCAATCATGGATCTTACCAAGATAAATGAGGTTAATTGTCTTACTGGAGTTCTTCCTGTTAAAAAAATGATCGAGTTGGAGTTTAATCGAGAATGAAAGATTAACGGTATCAAAGCTATTACAACTCAGTATGGGACTAGGATTGTTGTTAATATAAACGATGAATTTAACATTTATCTACCATCTAGAACTATTCAACATCTAAAAGATGATAACTTCATGAAGAGTTTGAATGAATTAATAGATTTAAACAATCTCTTTCTGCGTTTCCATGGTGGAAAATATAATAAATTTGAATTTATTAATTCTAGTCTTGATGTAAAAATGACTAGTGGAATTATTTAATCAATAAAATATTGTATTTCAATATAAATAATTATTGTTTTTATTTATAATTCCTCACATTTTTAATTTAAGATTAATATTTATAATTCAAATTTCATAAGTTCTACTAAAACTTAATTTTTTAAGTTACTCATCTTTATGATAGTTTGAATTTCGCGCGTCTTGTACCAGAGCCATCCGATATTAGTATATTCTTAGTGCGGGAATGTGAGTGGTTCAAACAACCTTCTCCACCGCGATCTTTTACCGCGCCACCTTTAGGAGAGTAGTGAAAGGTGTTTTCCAATAGTAACAGTATGCTATTGCTGTTGGACTATACCCCCCCACTCCTGAACCATATACCTATGCCTGGCGCGTCTCAAACTTTATATTATTAGACTGAATCTTTACAGATGTTAATTTAAAATATGTTTATTTGAAAAAACCTAAATTTCTAATAATAATAATAATAACTGATTATGTATACTTTATAACTTTTATTGTTTACTTTAATTGTAATTCTAATTTAATATTTATCTAAAATTATTATTTTGTATTTATACTCAGTAAACATAATAATGTTAAAATATCAAGGCTGAAACAAAATATGTGGTAGTAATAATTATTTTTATTGTATTAATTGTTACATTAAAATACTTATAGAGAAATATGAGCTCTCATAAAAATCAAATTATAATAATAATAATAATAATAATGATAATAAAACATTCGCATTACATTCATAATTTTGATCACTTAATTGAATGATTCTCGATTAATTATACTACTGGAAAAATATAAGCCCTAAAAACAAAATTATAATAATTAAAAAACATTACATTCATAATTTTAATCACTTAATTAAATAATTCTTTATAAATTATACTACCACAAAATAAATATTAGTTATAAAATTAAGATAAAACTCTGAGTAACAATAATGATTATGTTATTTCAAGCGGAAACACTTATTCATCCATTTTTTCAATAGTTAGCTCTGGAAAATATTTTTGCAGAACATCTCCTGTAAAAATGTAGTCCTCCAGAGTTGGATGTTGATGGTTCCACATTCTAAACCACCAACAAAATTTCTCATTAATAATGTTCAAGATTGTTGGTTGAGTTGCAATAGTAAAAATTCCTTCTTCTATTTCATCTTCACTGTCTAAAATTACAGCTAATCGTTGATCTACAGCCGCAATAATTTCAGTTAACGATAATTGTTGTAACCATACTTTTGGAAAGATGGCTTGATACTGCAGTTGTTGTTCTGAACTTGATAGATTTTCCAATCTATTTTCATCAAAAAACCCCTCATCTCCATTATTGAGATTAAAATTTGTTAAATTAAAACTAAGAATTTGAAGACATCTCCGCTGTTGATTTACTGTATATAAACTTTTTGATGCTGGGCACTTTTCAGTTATTAAATTTCCGCTAAAAAAATAGTCTGTAGCATTCAAACTCTCGTCACCTTCCCTAACGAAACACCAGCACCTTTCAATATCGAGTATTTCCAATCTTGTTTGAGTTCCCCCGATTTTTAGTTTCATTTCACTAAATTCAATCTTGCCTTGTTGTAACTTAACGATTTCTCTCTTAATTTCCTTAAATATTTGATGTTTGGAAAAATTTAGATACCACTCTTCAGGTATCACTATTTCGTAGCTTAAAGCACTACCCATCTATATAATTAAAAAAAAAATAAATAAATAAATAAATAAATATATGAATTAAAATATTTATATGTATTAAAATTTAAAATATTTATGATAAAAAATTCATTACCTTGCTGATTTAATTCCACTTTGCTATTGTTATTGATTTTTGGTTATTTAATACCGCTTCGCTATTGATGATGGCTTTGATTTTAACTCTGCAAATGATACTGATTTTGTTGTTGTTGTTGAATAATTATCTATTTTTTGGTAAATGTAACACATTCAATATAATTGTAAAAATCAGTATAATTTATTCATAAATTAGTATAATTTATTCATAAAATTATATTTATTCACGTTGTTACTATTGTACTGTTTCACTAAGTATACTCACCCCCACAGAACCCTATCTTCCTAGAAAGTTCTTTCTTCCTATAGAACTAGAGGGCCCTACAATCCTCCAATAGTAGCTATCAGACCGAAAACGCATAGTGCTGATTGGTTCTTCTATTGGACACACACTATACACAGCTGATAAGTTGGTATTTTTGATGATAACATAAAACGTTTATAAACATCGTTATGTAAAAATTATTGGATAAATATAATAATCATTTTTCATTATTCCTGAATCCGAAATTCCATCAAAATTCATTAATTTCTTCGATTAAAATTTAATCACTGAAAATTCTACATTAAGGGCTCATTTGGCGCGTGAAAGTAGTCAGTTCAAAATATTAAAAAATTTTTTTTCCGGTTATATATCTAAAATAATTAGATCTTCATTATAAAATTAATCAAAGATTAATAATAATTATTATTTATCTTTATTTCAAAATTATTCTTATTATTTAATAAACTAATATAAGACAGATGTGCCATCTATAGTCAAATCCAAAAATCTTCTATCGATATATTTTAAAAATCGATACTCACTTTTTATTTTCAAATGACTTATAAAATAATATACAACTTTTAACTTAAACAAAATTAATAATAATAAATAAAATATTAATAACAAAATATTAGAAAATAATTATTATTTATTTCAAAAATATAATTCAATAAACTAATATAAGACAGATGTGTCATCTATAGTCACATCCAAAAAATTTTCTATCTATATATTTTTAAAAAATCAATGTTCACTCTTTATTTTCAAATGACTTATAAAATACAACTTTTAACTTAAACATAATTAATAAATTAAAATAATGAATATAAAAATAAAAATAAAAACTGATTATTGATTTTCATAATTAAAAATCAAAAACATTTACACCATCTACAGATGTTTATAGGATATCACAACCAATAACAGTACAGTAAAATTATTTGAATATTCAAAATAAAATACATTTACGCCATCTGTAGATGAGTACTACAACCAACAACAGTGCTGTGAAATTATTTGAATTTAATGACTAACAATAATTAATTCTATTTTAAATTAAATGTAATAGGATATAATAATAACTATAATTCATTTTTTTTAGATTTACTGGGTGCTTACAAACCAATCTTTTAAATTTTTTACATTTTCCAAAGCGCATAAATCAGATAAACAATCAGGATAATTACAAAAATGATTATTACATATTTTCATGCTTTTCAAAGATGGACATTTGAAATTTTCAAGATCGATTACAATTTTATTGGTACAATCAATTAAATTTTGGATCCATAAATTTTTTTCGATACCTTTAACATAATAGTATATTACACACCTAGGGAAGTAAAGTAAGAAATGTCTCAGATCACATGTAATTGTCGGCCGAGGCGAAGCCGAGGTTGACAAACATGTGATCTGAGGCTTTCTTATTTACTTCCCGTGGAGTGTATTCGCTGTGAGTGAAGCCATGGTAGGGGAAATTAAATCGACTGAAGCGTTCGCAGTGGTTACTTTCGGTATTACGGGGGGCTATTATTACTAAAATTGTAAGCAAGTACACGTGAGAGTATTTATTTTGTTTTAATTTAAATCAATTAAAAAAAAATGAGACACCAAAGTTGTTGTGTCGTAAATTGTAAAAATACCAGCAGAAAAAGTGAGTGCAAGTTTTATAAATTTCCGACTGCTCAATGGAAAAAAAATCAACGGAATCAGTGGATAGCTGCAGTTAAAAGGCTGAAGTAAGTACTACCATAACCTTAATTTTATCAATAACAATAATTCGGAAAATTTTTATGAAAATTAAGTTAGCCGACATCCTAAAATTTTTATAATTATTTTTATTGATAAAATTAAAAAAAATTTTTTTTTAGTTCTAATTTTATTAAAAATAAAAAAAAATTAACGCCAGTTAACTTTAGTATTATAGAATTGAAAATTTTTCAAAATTTTTAAGTTTAGTGAAAGTTAATAATGTTGTTATGATTCTGTGATGAAAAATCTAATTTACAATAAATGCTTAAATGTAAATTAACAGAAAAAATTTACATACTATTCTAACATTTTGTAAACACGTGATTTTTTAGCGCTGACGGATCACAGTGGGTTCCCAAGCCATGTGATTGTATTTGTAGTGATCATTTTATTGGAGGTAAGAAATCAGAAGAGGAGCTAAGTCCTAGCTACATTCCAACTATATTTCCTTCAATTTACAAGTGCTCAAAAGTAAATGAATCCTCTGCGTTAAACAGGTAAAAATTATTTGGTAAACTTGATCAATTTGAACGACTTAGCAATGATAATTTTATATTTTCAGATATAAACGCGTAATGAATCGGCGCATGAAAGCACAATTACCTTCAACATCAAATGCTGAGTCCAATGTTATAGAATCGGTAGAAGTGATGACTGAAAATCCTCCAGTAGTGTCTTCAAAAGTAGACCAAGAGTGTCAAATTGATTTTTATTCGAACTCTGATATCAATTCTCAAACATTTACTTGCAATCGTTATGTCAAAGACGATTTATGTCATGCTGAAACTCAGACAGAAATTGTTGAAGATACTAGGGCGATTAAAATTCATATTGGTAATAAAAAATTTGTAGATAAAGAATGTGGTACTCCTAAAAAACCTTTGTTGATAAAGAAAGTCAAGCAAACAGTAAACATTTCAATGGATTCACATCGGTGACAAAGGATCAAGAAATCATTGATCTGGCAGGGGTTTCATTCGAAAATTTTGATTTCTTGTTGACAAGAATGTCTACACGAAAAAAGTACATTGTATCGAAAAAAGATCGACTATTAATTTTTTTAATGAAAATGAAAACTGGATTGACATTTTCAGCACTTGGTGTACTGTTTAGTATTCACAGAACAACAATTTCTACAATTTTTTATGAAACTTTGCAACTACTAGCTAGTGCAACCAGAAATTTAGTATTTTGGCCAGATATTGACGCTGTACAAGAAACTATGCCTGACTGCTTTCTACCTGATTACAGTAACACCAGAGTTATAATTGATTGTACAGAATTTCGAATTGATATCCCTAAAAGTGTCGACAATCGTGTTTTTACATACTCCCAATACAAAAAAAACTTCACGGCTAAAGTTCTTATTGGAATAACTCCTGGAGGTTTTATTTCCTTAAGATCTGACGTAGCCGGAGGACGGAAATCGGATTCTCAACTTACAATAGAGTCTGGGCTGTTAGATCTATTAGAAGATGGTGACATTGTTTTGGCTGACAAAGGTTTTCCAGAAATAAAAACAGTGATTGACGCAAGTGGTAAAAAAGTACAAATGGTTATGCCGCCTTTTCTTGAAAAAAAAAATGAATTTTCAGCCATAGAAACTCAACAAACATACAGTGTAGCAAGAGTTAGGATTCACGTTGAAAGAATCATGCAACGATTACGGACTTATCAAATATTGCATAAAATTCCTCAACACTTGTTTCATTGCATAGACGATATTGTGCACATTTGTTGTGTTTTGGTAAATTTACAGCCTCCAATTATTTCTAATAAAGAAGATGCTGAAAATGAGAGATAAAAAATATCTTATTACTCATAAAAACTGTATTTATTTTATGGATTTTGATGACATACAAAATTAAATTTCCAAGATATTGTAAATAAATTGTAAAATTAATGAATAAATTGTTTAAATTCTTGTAATAAACAATAACATTCTTTACAACTTTTATATTAGTAAGGAATATTAAATTAAAACTCTTTTAAATTGGTATTTTTATAACGAATAACAATACTCTTTACTTAACTTAATAAATATTAAATTTTAAGTAACGAATAATATATCTTTACTTAATTTTCTAATAATTGACTTGTTGGTAACAATGACAATATTCCAATTATTTTTACGCAGTTATGTATTATAAAAAATAAGTTATTATTATTTAAAAATATTCTCAATATCACTTTCAGTAAAGCTTCGTTTCTCCATTGTAATATCATTTTCCTCATTACTATCTAAGTTATCAGTATTATCACAATTGTTATGATTATTTTCTTTATCACTGTCTTCAATAGTTAAGGTCGCGTATAAAGCAGGTAAATAATGTTCAAAATAGAATTTTTCGCTTTTTAAAATCACAGTTTTTAAAAAATCTTCGTCTCTATGAACTCCAATCAAAAAACTGCCATCTTCAACAGGTGAATAGACAAAGAAATCACAAACGCTCATTCCACTGACATACATTTGAACTTGAACTTGTGTATAATAAAGATCAGTCTTCTTCAGTTGTAACTTATTATCAATAAGTTGTAAATACTTAACATTACTTGAGTTATCAATGGTATTAATTATTGGTTTCTTCTCGCAAGAACTTGGACATTTGAATTCTACAATTTTTGAAATAGAGCCATCATCAGTGACAACGCCATCCAGGCTTGCACAAAGCCAAGGCTGAAATTTGCTGACCAATACTCCAACACGTTTAACAATACAATTTGTCAATTCTTGGTATTTAACTTTGGCATGAGTTTCCATTTTTAAACCGTATCTGGTTGAAGCACTGTCAATTTTACTAGGGTTTAACATATCTGAAACTAAAGCTTCAACTGGTTTTCTACTCAATACTTTAATATTATGAACATTAGAACTTGCGGAAATTCTTAACCGTCGAGCTTTAAACCAATTATTACTGGAAGATTGTTTAACTGTTTGACAAGACAAATTGACGATTTCCTGTTCTGATAATTGCACATTTTTTAGGTAAAACTCTCGTATTTTACTATCCATTTCATATTCACTTTTATAAATAAAATATTCCTCTTGGAAAATTAATAAATTTTCAATACACACAGCGCATTCTTCTTTCTCCAAATTTAATTCAACTTGCGCTAATAACGAATTCATAACGTTTCTCACTGTGTGTTTATTGTTTTCTTTCAATTGTGCTTGTATTATTAGTTTTAAGGGTGAATCATTTTTCAATTCAGTGATTGAAACTTTTTGAGGATCATGCAATTGGGTATATTTGTGTGGTACTATATTTTTAAAATACTCTCCTTTGGAATATTTATTTTTCGTGAATTGACGTACACTCGGCTTGCCCCACTGCTGCTCATGACTGGTTTTTGAAGCGCTTTCCTCATTGTTAATAAAATAAATTAACGCCGCGACGTGCTTGCACTTTTTACTCTGATTATATACACAATTACATTGGACATCCGTCACATGGCGTTTAGAATTAATCTAAAAAAAAAATAATAGAAAAAATCTGTTAATTACAATACTCTAATAATTTTTACCACGACGAAATAAATGATCAAATTTCAAATTACGTTCAATGAAGTGATGTAAGGTGTACTGTGGACCGAGGCTTGTCGAATAATTCGAGATTTTATTAAATAGCTATCATTATTCCGTCTGTGTTCTTCGACATCTCTTACATGTTCTGCAAGAGCAAGATTTTTGCCCTTATTCACTGTTGCTGGCTGAAATTCAATTTGATGAGTGACACACTGAAATCCGGTCTTTATAATAATATTCATGGCTTTTTTGTTACTAAAAAATAAAAATTACATTAATTAAATAAATATTAATATATTCCATTGATATAACTATTTAATTATTTTTTTTTTCATTTTAATTTTTTATAAGTTTCATTTTTTGACTTTGATATAAATATCAAATAACTTAACCTAAATGTTTACTGCATTCTTTATTATTTTTTATCATTATACTTACTTGTTGTTAATTCATTTTATTAAAAAACAAAACTGCAATCATTACAAAAGTCTCACATATTTTTTATAACTTTTTCTTTTTACTATTATTTATAATATTTATTTATTTTTATTTTTCTTGCTATTGCCATACGTATAAAAAAATTTTATGACAGCCCCCTGTAGTTCATATTTTGTCTGGCGCTGCAGTCGCACTCATAGCGAATACTATTTTTTTGCTCGACGAAGGCGGAAAGCGGCAACTTTGTTTAGCGCAGCGGGACGAAAGTTGCCACTTTCCGCACGGAGGGCAAAAAATAATTTTTTTATTGTTAGTTAAATAATTAAGAACTTCTTTGAGCTTGTAATATGAAGTTGTTCCGGCATTCCAACCGATGCCATGATAATTTCGGATCAGCCAGGTATTCAGACGTTGATAGTTGGCTGGTAACACCTTCCAGTGATATGGTGGTTGGAATAGTGTGTATGATAATTCTTCAAGATGATCAATATCATGTTGAGTTGTTATCGAGGCCAATTCTTTGACAATGAAGCGATTATCAGGCCCTCTGAATCCTTGAACGTCCAGAATGATCTCCATTATTACTGCTCTCGACAACGAGAAGTGACTGAATGATGATTCTCAAAGTCAACTCAACCTTTTATAATCCGATCTCAGGATTTTACCCCCACCACTCGATAATCTCATTGGTTAATTATTTTTTCTTGTTTAATTAATAATTTGATTGGTTTTTCAAACTACGCGGTAGATTTTTGAACTTTGTAGTAGATTGCGTCATCCAACAGATCCGAGTCTCTTTCTACTACGTTGCTGATGACGTCATCACAATTTTTATAGGTTATAATTTCCCCACTATTTAACTTATGATTTTTAGGTTATATTCATCCTTTCCCGCCATTTAACTTATGATTTTTAGGTTATGTATATGGTTTCCCGCCATTTAACTTATGAGTTTTAGGTTATGTTTATGCTTTCCCACCATTTATCTTATGATTGATAGGTTATATTCAATAACTACGCAGTTTCTATTTTTAGATTATGACTCATACTATTCTAGAATTTTCTAACTGCGCAATAGATGACGTCATTGTCTGGCTATAAAAGCAGCGCGCCGCGGGCATACTTCAATACAGTGAAGTACGAGTTTACAGTGAAGTACCATAGTGATTCTGCTACTGAAATCTGGTGTTGAAATCTGCTACCTGGAATCTGCTGCTGTTAAACATCATCTCATTTGATTAATGAATCCCTGTGATGATGTCTTACCGTAAACATCCTATTGCTGATACCATGTATGAAGTTATTAGATCAACAACCTTTAAACGTGTTAATGTTGGAGATAAAACTCCTAGTCTATTGATGTTCGAGAGGATGTGTGAACTTGAGGTTGGAAAAATATACCAGCTAACAGGTATCAGAGTGGTGATGACAGATCATGGACTTAATGTAGAGATAGATTTAGAAAACAATTTTTCAACATTTTTACCATCTTTCGCTAATCAGAAGTATCTCAGAAGCCCTCACATGATCATGAAGATGAAAAAATTGATCGATGCCAAGAATCTACATCTCCGCTATATAGGAACCATGTATAATAAATTTACTTTTTTAAATTATCAAAAATCTCAAGTTGATATTTTAAGAGAGATATGTTTTAATATGAATCTTGATTAATATGTAATCAACTTATTATACTTAATCATTTTTATTTTTGTACTTATTATAGTAAGGTTTATAATTAAAAAACACAAAATTATAAAAAAGTTTTTCTTTATTTACTATTTTTAATTACATTAAGTTTATTAATT
Organism: Cotesia glomerata; assembly: GCF_020080835.1. Lineage (NCBI taxonomy): Eukaryota > Metazoa > Arthropoda > Insecta > Hymenoptera > Braconidae > Cotesia > Cotesia glomerata. The sequence continues at coordinate 12,665,564 of NC_058163.1, forward strand.
AGTACAGGTTCAATAATTTTATTTAATTCTTGTATTCGTCGGCTAAATCATTCTCCATCTCTTGCTGCTTGTTCCCATGGACCTTTCCTCGCTTGTCTGGATGCAAAGTCCCACACATACATGTAATGTATGGTGGGTTTGGGGTCAAACTGCACCATTAAGTAAGTTTTCTTACAGTGCTGCTGATTGGATTGTATTCCACTATTCGGTCATGAATTATTAAACAGTAAGCAGTAGTTTGATTTGAAAACTGTGCTGATGATTCAAATTCCAGACGTATATCTACAGGTCCAGACTTGATTGACTCGTTCTGCTTGGAACAGTCAATTATATACAGAGGTGCTTTATTCAGAAAATCTTTCTTAGCCAATAGTGGTTCAGCTTCTTTTCCATAGTAAGCACCATGAAAATTTGTGTACATGTCATACATCAAGGCGTACTGATTATTCGTTGATGTTGAGGTTCAAATTTCCATATGGATAACTCTGAGAGTTCAAGATGAGCTTAATATCTCTTATGTTACAGTGGTCAAATTCGCTTGCATTTTGATTCGATTGATTTTTTCTTGCTGTTTGAAATCCAATGATGACAAAACGAGGTTTCTCGAGTTGATTTGTTGTTTTGATTGCCCAAATGTGATTGGTTGTAGCTGGTAACAGTGGATACTCATACAATTCTCAAGTCCGAAAACTGATTGGGATAGCTGGATCAGAGGTTATGTAATTCAACACATCGATTTTTTGCTTGTCAGACATTGTTATATATGGTACAATCCACTCAATTTTTTGAATCGTAATTGAAACATTTTCATCCTCAACGGTAACAACATAAGCATTTTGATCAGTATTTGATCTGATCAGTATCAATTCATGCTTAGCATTCACGATAACTCGTTGATAATCTTCAGCAAATCCTAGGATAAAACTCAGCGATACTGAGACATCAAAGTAGCCATTAGCATTGGTCAACTTGTTATTATCTTCATTAACAATCCAACCAGTATTTTCTAGAATATTTTGCTGTCCCGGACTCAGAGAAGCGTATCCTTTCATAACACTGGTAATGCCAACATTCTTACATCTGTCAATTTCTACACCATTCAACTCATAACGTATCTCTTCAAACATATGACAGACAGCCATGTTGATCATCTTTATAGTAGCACTTACAGCATTACCATCAGCTTTCCTCATTCTTCCATAAAAATGTAATGTGCTCTTGCTTGAGAGCAAGCACAGATCTTGATGCTGAACAGCAATCCTGATTTCATCACTGTTGTTGAACGTTGATGATGCGTATGGTAAGTGTGAATGAGCTTCACAGTGTGCAATAGACTCATCAAAAATAATCGATTTTTTTATATCTAAGATTTCCGCCATGGTATTACGCAAGCTAGACAACAAAAACTTATTTTTATCTTATGAATTTTCCACGTAATTTTAGTCCTAGACTTTTTAGGAAGTCTGCGTTCTGACCTGTTGACACTTTCAGAGCTTGATGATGACTGATGATCTTTGGGCATGCTACAATCCTTTTATACCCATTACCAGTCTTTGTCTCATATACGATACCCATTACAGACTCTTTATATGCAGTCTTATCGTTATAGTCTCACCACGGAAATTTGCTATTCTCCCGTCCTGATCAACAATGCGGAGCCTCAAGTTGTGTATTGCTCGTACGGCGACTGGTAGGTAAATGATGTTTGTTGGCACTTCCACTATTTTATATCCTGCTGGAACCCTCGGGAAAAATTCATGGATTGTATGATTCTTCTCACCATTGATGTATGATCCAGTAGTTATATTGCACTCGACTCTCAGAGAGTTGATTTTTAATATTTTGACTGGTAAATCAGATTTATGAGTTGTGTTAGGTTCAAGAACACGTTTGGTAAATCCAAGTAATGGTCCAATGGAATCTTCAGGTTCAAAATTTATATGCTGATCACATTTTATTTCACTCTTCAACTCATTGTTGTTTGCTTTTAAAGTGAAACTCAATTCAGGCTATGTCTTGTTTATATAAGTTTCAATATCTTTAATTTCATAACTCCCTGTCGGTATAGTTATATCTTGAAATCTCTTGATTGTACTTCTCTTGGATCTTTTTGATGACACATAAAATTTATTAGCATCAACATCGATATTTGGTATTGAATTGAATGTCAGGAGCTTAACAAGTCCAAGTACATAATTTTTTGTTGGTGATAGCTCAATCGGCGGAAAATAATTTGCCTCTAGTATGGAGGAGTTTCCGGATAGTGTCAAGGTGAATGACTCTGCCATGACTGACGCTTATAGTCCCGAGTCACTTCAATTTATAGTTGTCCAACCAGGAATTTTAAGCACAAATGTCCACATATGATTGTATCAAAGTCTTGATATCTTTTATGATTGTACTTTACGCTACCAACATCGAGATATTTCATCAAGTCTTGTGGGGGTTGTAGATTACCAAAACTGTCAAAGTAAATTACTTGATTATGATTCTTCTTGTATGCAACCCAGTGAGTTCCAGGTCCAAGTTTATCATCTAAATTTATTATTGCAGATTCGTTTATCTTCGGTCCAGATTTTGGTAAATCATTTCTCATGAAAACTCCACGAAAATTTGGAATTTTAAGTAGCTTGGCATACTTTAATAAATCGATGTTAGTCAGTGCTCGATGTGGTAGCTCTACTGGTTTTTTGACTTCTTACAACCAGCTCCCTCTGGGTATGGTTTCAGATAAAGCCCTATACCACTTTGGTAAGGTTTGAGGTATAATCCTCTACATACAGTTATTTCCTCCATCTTCAAATTGTGACGTTTTTTTTCTACAAGTTGATTTTTAGCTGCGCTAGCATCATTCACAACTTTTGCAACACCTGCAGCTCCACCTGTCAGAGCACCAACAGCTGATAACCCTGCGAACAGGGGAATCAAGAATGGAAGTACTCCTCCAATCTTTGACGGAACTGGTAGAATACGAGGCAATCGAACATTTTTCTTCCCACCAGCTTTCTTGACAGCCTTGCGGGCACCTTCAAGGGCTGTTTTAACTGGATCTCCACCAGGTTGCATAGACTTTTTAGCTCCATCAACAATCTGTCTTAGAGCAACATCTTTCTTCTTGGAAGTCTTGCGCTTGGCTGTCTTTCTTTTGGTCACCTTACGTTTGGTTATCTTACGCTTTATTGTTTTTCGCTTGGTTGTCTTTCTTTTCACAACTGTCTTACGCTTGATTGTTTTTCTTTTAATTGTCTTACGATTAGTAATAGGTTTTTCTTTTTTAAGACCCATACCGAAACGTCTCTTTAACTTCATGATTTTATTTACACTCCAAGCAGCAGCTTTTTCACCAATAGCAGCGTCTCTCGCTTGAAATCTTTGCCACGCTTTCTCAGCAAGAATTTTATCAGCCTCGTGACGGGCTTCCAAATTTTCACGATTTTTTGAGTAAGCTATATCGTGTTCCTTACAAGCAGCATCCAAAGGATTTATACCTGAATCACCTCGAGCTAACCTCTTGGCTAACTTTGTACCCGGACCACAGTACTGATAACCTGGTATGTGAAGTTCAAGTGGGAGCTTGTTGATTATATTGTTGAACAAACCTTTACCAAGTCTGCTCTCAGACATGTCACATCAAAGACTGACTTGCTAATCTATATAAGCTGGTATATATACCCCTTAAGTTCAGAATCTAATCAGTAGTCATGGATAACAAACCAAGAGCTCAGTTGCCAGTTATCAATTTTGATCAAATTGTTCAAGGAACCGGTGTGAAAAAAGTCAAACAACACGATGCTTTACTTCCAAACAGTATTCGTGCAGTATTTTGCGGACCATCAAACTGTGGAAAGACGAATGCTCTGCTGTCTCTTATTGTACATCCAAACGGTTTGAGGTTTGAGAATATATATCTTTACTCAAAGTCTCTTAACCAACCAAAGTATCAGTTTCTGGAGACACTGCTTAAATAGATTGATGGTATTGGATTCTTCACATTCAGTGAACATGAAGCTGTGATCAAGCCTAAAGATGCTAAGCCTAACTCCCTGATGATATTTGACGATGTTGCTCGTGAAAAACAGGATCACATCAAGGCTTTTTTCTGTATGGGTCGGCACAAGGATGTTGATAGCTTCTATCTCTGTCAAACTTATACACGAATACCTAAGCATCTGATTAGAGATAATGCAAACTTTCTCGTGCTGTTCCGTCAAGATGAAATGAATCTGAAGCATATTTATGATGATCATGTCAATACAGACATGCCATACAACTCATTCAGAGATTTATGCTCGGCATGTTGGAATAAATATGGGTTTGTGGTAATAGATAAAGACAGTGAATTGAACAGCGGCAGGTATCGAAAAGGATTCGACTGCTTCATTAGTATAAATTGAGGTACTTTAGAGTGTGATAGTCATGCATGCTGTAGACTTTAACCTGTCAACATGAAGCCTGAAGAAATTTCAAAGCAGAAGGATATTCTGCATCAGATATCTCAAGCCAGCGATGCCATCCGACGAAAGCACAGGATGTTGAAGTTGGGTAAAGATACAGCTGAAAAAGCCATGGAGGAAATGTTTAAGCCTATTGTAACACCACTCCAGAGTATAGTTGAAAGTTCAAAGCTGAAAGAAGGAAATATTAAAAAAGAAGAGGTTGAAAACCAGCACGTTGAAAAATCTTTATATGTTGATCCAGACGACTACAACAGTTTAATATCAGATGATGAAAGTTCATTTGACAATACAGTACATGCTATCACTCAGCTACCGCCATCAACAAGTACTCCAACTCGTAAAAATTCTCTTCTCACTAATTATTTACAACGTTTAAGTAAAAAACACAAAAATATTGATATGAGATATGGTGTACGCAGAAAGCATGGTGAAATGTATATGTGTGATTCACCTATTTCATTTGCAAATGATACAATAAGTGTCAAAGAAAGAAATTATCCAATAACTCCTGGGTTGCTGGAATTATTATTTAGAAAATCATCAGATGATGCACTCATCACCCCAGATGATGAGAAAAAGTACTTTGTTAGATTTAAAACAATCTACTCGGTGCTCTAAATAACATTTTTGAAGTTTAAAATGATACAAAGAACGATCACAAAAGTACAATTTATGTTTACCTAGAGATATTTGACTTCTAATTAATGCAGAAAGATTATGTATCCATGCAAAGTGATAGATTGACTCAATATTATCTAAATTATCGGTATAATTTACACTTTTTTTAATCATCAATAAATGAATCGTCGGTATTTCTGACTCGCAGTTACTTAAATATAATGGGATAATAGTACTTTTTTCAGACTTTTTACCCGTGAATTCAGAATCTATGCCATATACATTAATGCTAAGATCATTCATTTTTTCGAATTTTGGTACATCATTAAGTTTAATTGGAAATTGAATACCTTCATAGTTCAATCTGACGCTGAAGTGTCGATATCTTGTAGGGCTTTCCGGAACTAATACTGGTGGATGCAAGGCAGCGTTGACGCACCACAGGAAGCAGAACTCGTCATTGTTTTGGATATTCGTAACCGCATTCTTTCTGATAATATCCCTCGGTAATCTGACGAAGGTGGAGTTTCCAACTTGAGTTGGTGCGAATCTTGACATGGTCATCATCAAGCTGTTCGGTCCAAGTAGACTCCATCCGGAACCCTCATGTTCAAAATCTTCAATTCTTTGAAGTAATTTGTCGTAAACATGTTCACTGTACCAATCCTGAAGAGATGTGGCAGGGAGAATCTCACGGCTTTTGGTAACAAAAGACTTTCGCTCTTTTACATCTTCTTGTGGTTTCCGGAATGAGCAGAAGAATTTCACATTTACTTTCAGCCCTGCCAGATCTCTCAAGACACTCTGCACCTTGTTGATGATGATATCCCGTGAGGCCTGAAGAAATGATGCTGGATCTTTGTGACGTTGGTTGATGACACACCCAGTCTGGATATTACCAGTAAAAGCATTCTCCAAGTCATGTCATTTGACTCCTTGGTTGAGATCTCCACCAACTACTTGGTTACCGAGTCTGGAAAACTGATCGGCTAACCAGTTGAGTTGGTTGATGTGTGCTTGAACACTTCGTCTCACTTGAATTGTTGTCTCAGGACCCAGTAATATTGTGTTGAAGTACTCAATGGTATCGTTGCACACTCGTGAACACCTTTGACGATGTTCATCAGTAAGCTGCTCTCCCAACAGATCAGCATATGAGGTAGCAATAGTATCTACCAAGTCTTTTAGAGCCTCTATGAGGTTATGTTGAGCCATTTTGGAAAGATACGCACTTCACTACTGTCTATTTACACAATATTGTAGGTTATGTACACTGTTTATAGGTTATGTACACTGCTTATAGGTTATATACACTGTTTATAGGTTATGTAGACTGTTTATAGGTTATATACACACTGAATTTACACGAGACTATATACGAACGAAAGTTTTTAGCAAACTGGACTACAGTTTATGCACACAATAGTTTTTGCATACTGGACTATACTCGCGCACTTCACAACACTGAACTTTACTATATTTTATATAACACTGAATACTCTTTAATCACGAGAAATGTTTCACTGGAGACGTGTACTTCATTTTGTGAAGTACGCTCTCGGCGAGCTGCTTATATAGGCAGAAAATACTGCGCAGTTACCCCCACTCCTCTACCTCAAAACCGGTTTGATGACGTCATCTACTGCGCAGTAAGAAAATTCTAGAACAGAATGAGTCATCTACTGCACAGTTAGGAATAGAACAAAGAAAACTGCGCAGTTACACGACCTTGAACAGGTTCAAACCTGTCTGATGACCTCATCTACTACGCAGTTAGAAGATTCTAGAATGGTATGAGTCATCTGATTCGTGGAAATTTCCCCCACCCTTTTCACAAAACAGGTCTAAACCTGTTTGATGACGTCATCTACTACGCAGTTAGAAGATTCTAGAATGGTATGAGTCATCTGATTCGTGGGAATTTCCCCCAGCCTTTTCACAAAACAGGTCTAAACCTGTTTGATGACGTCATCTACTACGCAGTTAGAAATAGAACAAAGAAAACTGCGCAGTTACGTGACCTTGAACAGGCTCAGACCTGTCTGATGATGTCATCTACTACGCAGCTAGAAGTAATACAAACTACCACCAGATGGTGTGCGTAAAATCCTTCTCACAGGTAGCTGTCATAACTTCATTTTGAATATATAAAACATGTTAAACGGGTTAATAGTTGAGGATGCTTTTTTCTAACCTCAAAATGGCAGATTCAAATTCAAAATGGCGGGAAAATGGTGGATAGTAAGATATAAAAAATGGCAGGAAAATGGCGGATAGTAAGATTCAAAATGGCGGATTCAAATTCAAAATATCGGCTACCAGATGGCGAATAGCAGCCACCAGATGGCGGATAGCAGCCACCAGATGGCCAATTTCAGATAGCAAATTCACAATTCAAAATGGTGGATAGCAGCCACCAGATAGCGAATTCAAAATGGCGGATAGCAGCCACCAGATGACGGATTTAAAATGGTGGATAGCAGCCACCAGATGGCAGATTCAAAATGGCGGATAGTAAGATTAAAAATGGCGAGAAAATGGCGGATAGATTTAAAAATGGTGGCAGAACTCGCCACCAGCGCCACCTACAACCTCCACCATATCCATGTCGGTAAAACAGGTCGGTAAAACAGGGCTCACATATCTACGAATGGTAACTTAGCATGGACACGAACCCACAAATCTGTTTTACCGACTGAGCTTGCATCCCCCTTGACACACTAATGTTGCAGCTTTTCTCGGAGGTATTTTTGGTCCTTCTTCTGTTATTATATTATTTTCTGTAAAAAAATATAATTTTAAAGATCAACCGAGGTGAAAAAAATTATATATAATTACATATAAATATACATAATTTTATTGTAAAATGCCTAATTCTATTACAGCTCACAATTTTATATATTTTTAAATATTAAAAACGTTAATTCATTTAGTGAATTGAATTATTATCATGTATTTCTGCTATAGAGTTATATATAAAAAGTGCCAAAAGAAAATTTCTATTTTTTCTTTTTATTTAAATAAATATTTGTTAATACTTAACAAATATTTATCAACCAATAATAAATATTTATTAAATCCTATGATATTGAAAAATCGTTTATTAACAGTTAATAAAGCTTATTAAAAATAAATAAATCCTTCTATCAGTATTTATAATAATGATATCTATATGTAGATTTATGAAGAGCCAGGGTAACAATTATTAAACTTGACAAAACTAATTTTGGTGAACTTTTATCTATAAACTAATACAGTGTTTATGATTTTATTCGCAAAATACTACAGATGAAAATTATTTACAATTATAAGTGATTCATATATAATTATTATATATAATCATATATAAATAATGTATAATTATACATTATATATAAATAATTTATAATTATGTATAAATATATCCAATTATATACACATTTTTTTACCCGGGAAAAAAATAAAATTATAAACTTTTAGCTATAATAAATTATCCTCATCAAATTTATAAGTTTTGAAGCTTGGCAAAAAAAATTTATAAAAAGCTTCCATTAATCGTATACGTTAGAATAACACAGTTGTGGTTTAAAGAAGCTTAGAATGATCTGTCGGATAGATTCGCCAAAAAAGTTCAGATGCTCCAAAAATTCGTTTAAGTTAAACTTTGACCTAAATTACTGTTAAAGAATACCTAGACGAAATTTATGATCGCGGTTCCGACAAAAATAAAAAATTATTATTATTTTGAATCACCCTTAATATATTCGATTATTAACTTTTTAAGAAATTAGTAAATAAAATTGTTCAAGAAATTGATTACAAAATATGTAAAATTGATTCTTTACAATTTTGAAATATAATAATAAATTATTTTTTATGTAAATCCTGATTAGAAAAAAAATTTTTCAATGATCAAATATGGTTTGAAAATATTAAAAGACATTTGATTCAATTACACTTCTTGCAAAAATTAAGAGAGCAGAAAAAAATTCAAAAGTTTTCGATGATTTTTGACAAGCTGTATCTCAGTGAAAAATAGTCGTTGAAACTTTTTAACAAATGCATTTTGTAGCTCTAAAATTATAGTTTTCCAATTTTTTGTCAAAAAAATTGTTGGAGCGATTGCTTCAACATAATGCAATAAGATAGCACGAAAAAAATTTCAAAATTTTTACTTATTTTTTTTCTTCACGGGCTCAGAATAGTTATTTTTTATACATATGCGCAAAGGTAGGGATTTTGACGGCTTGAAGTGATGTCACAAGTTTGAGGCTATGGGCGCATTATCATCAAAACCGAGTTATTTATCCGGACGAGCGTAGCGAGTCCGGATATAGTACAAGGTCTTGATGAGAATGTATCCATAGCTTCAAACGTGTGCCTTCACTTCAAGTTCGTCAGGGCCCCTACCTTTCAGCATAAAGTATCGAACGTAATTTTTTGTCATATCAATTGTGGAAGTTGGATTTGAGAGAACAGTCAAAAATGTTCAATTACTGTTTATTTTATTGAAAGGCACAAGAATTATGTCACACGATATTAAATAACGATGGATTAAACACACGTATATGTTGAAGTTGTTTACAAGATTAAACCGTCGCTCAAATTCTTTTTGCGATTTTTACTCCTCCCAGTGGACGTTTGTCAAATTAAAAGATAATTCGACTCATTTATAGCGTATTTTAACGTAGTCGTGCAGAAATGTAGAGACACATAGAGAGAAAGAAGTTACTTTTCGATACTAGTGCGAAGTAAATTAACTAAACTATAGATTGCCAGAAATATTATTCTTTGCACCCTCTGTGTGTTGCGAGGAAATCCAACTTTCGCGGTTGATCGGTCGAAAAAATATTTTTTGCTTTAATGATCATGTGGACTAGATAGTCGAGTCTGTTTATTCAGCTTTAATTTCATTTTTTTTATTTTTTGCTCTGTTCATTTGTGGCAGAGATATCCAAAACTGACCTAAGAAGAACCCATTTGTCTTCAATCGTTGATATCTCGACAACCTATGATCGTACTGGAAATTAAGAGGCAGTTTCGGAAACTGAAATAAATTTCTTAAAAAAATCTGTAAAGAGATTTGAAGAAAAAAATTTAGGTTAATATGGTCGAATAAAAATTAAAAGAAATTCATTTCACGCTATTTTTTTAGATTCCGTTGAAATTGAGGTTTGAAAAATTTTTTGGCCGAAAAATAAAAAAAGGTAGAATCTTAGAGGTACAAAGTGTTCATTTTCTTAATTTTATACGACTATTTTTCACTGAGATACAGCTCTTCAAAAATCACCAAAATATTTAGAAATTTTTTTTGTTCCCTTGATTTTTGAAAGAAGTTTACTGTATAACTATATCGCGTTACTCATACCAAAAAAGCCCATCTCAACATTTACGCCTTTTTGATTCTGCAAAGCCAAAAGGGTGTATAAAAAAAATTTTTTTTTCACTCCAACTAACCTAAAAATTTTTATAATATTTAGATCTGTAAGAAAAGTGAATAAAAAATTTTTTTTTTGTGTATGCCTTTTTGGCTCTAAGACAATAAAATTCTAAACCCATAAGGGCGTATCATTTTTTTTAATCATAATTAATTATTAGCCTTAAAAAAATACAAGTTATAACACTGGTAAAAATAATGACTTCTACTCATTTTATTTGAAGATAACAAGTATTTGATTAACGAAGAAACTAAAATATCAATTAAGCTAGGCATTACTCCGATGCCGTCTCCATTATCGTTATCTTTTGCTTCTGAAAGTAAAAAAAAATAGAGGAGTTGAGTTTCAAAGGGGTACCTTTTCATTTTTGATTAATCGAGACAAAAAACTGATTATCTTCAATTATAAATAATTTTATTGATCTTTTTCAATTTAGCTGTAAAGTGCTATCGGTTATGAAGCTACAGTTCGATTTTCATTAACAAATATTTATAATTCTCGAAATAATTGATATTTAAAAGTTGAAAAAAGTGCTTTTTCAAAATATGAAGAGATACCCTTTTGAAAATCAGCTCTTCAATAAATATATATTGCTTGTTAATCTAAACTTTGAAAAATAGTTTAATCTTAAAACAAATTCATCAGTTGTTACCATCATCAAAGAACAGATTTCTGTAATATCGATGGTATTTTTTTGGGTCTGTGCCTGACGTACAAAAATGAATAGAAATTAAAATTTTGCAATTGAGTCAAACATATTTTTCTTTAAATAGAATGTTTCCATTATTTTTTTTTTTAAATTCAAATCCATATTGTTTTTAAATGAAATGAGTTGAAAAGTCATTATTTTTACTGGTGTTATAACTGTTTTTTTAAGGCTAATTATTAATTGTGATTAAAAAAAAAATTTTTTGTCTAAGAGCCAAAAGGAGGCATACAAAAAAAACTTTTTCATTCACATTTTTTTATTCTTTTTTTGTTTAACTGAGGCCCTTTTTTTTGCTCCATTATCTTTTTTTTTCTTTGAGTTCTTGGTGATACTTGACTTGTAAGAATCGTGGTTTTCCCTCGACAACTTTTCTTGGGAGGAAAATCTCCAAATTGTGATAATAAGGACATTAGTAAAAAAAAAAATTTTTATAAGTTATTTTTTGGGGAATGGGCATTCACGCCCCAGAAAAAAATTTTTTTTTTCGATTTTCTGCAAAATTTCGACTAATTTATTCGAAATTGACAGAAAATAAATAATTTTAATGGTTAGAAACCACAAAAATAAATAACCAGCTTAAGTGGGCCGTTGTGCTCCGCCCTCTCCTATCAACTATACAAAAAAATTTAGCCGTCATATATCGTTACTCATGATTCGTGCACTGATATAAAATTTTGTTTGATAAAAGACAAAAGATCTTGAACCAGGAGTACCATTTTGAAGGAAATCGTTTTCTTGAATCAAGAGAAAAAATTTTTAAGTTAAGAAATTATTCTCAATTTAATAAATTTTCCTCCTGACTCAAGAAAATTGAAAATTGTCAAAAATCGGGAATTAATTGGTTTCACCCCGATTTTTGAAAATCGAATTTTCATCAGATCTCCACGTTTTAAGGTCCTAGAAAGCAATTCCGACCATTTTTCTGAGGATTTCACTATGCCACTATGTCACTATGTGTGTGTGTGTGTGTGTGTGTGTGTGTGTGTGTGTGTGTGTGTGTGTGTGTGTGTGTGTGTGTGTGTGTGTGTGTGTGTGTGTGTGTGTGTGTGTGTGTGTGTGTGTGTGTGTGTGTGTGTGTGTGTGTGTGTGTGTCTTGACCTATTCGATCGCGGTTAGTGCGATTCAAAAGGGCTTAACTAAACTAAGATTTCCATTATAATTTGGATCGATAGATTTTGAGAAATCTCAAAAAAACTACAAAAAAATTTTTATCAAATGTGGTTTTTCTTTGATAACTTTTAAACACGTCTAGCGATCGATTCTAAAAACTTATCAGCTCTTAACCGTAAAAAACCACGTCGATTGACTCCAAGAACGTCAAAATCAGTTCATTGGTGAGAGAAATCGTTGACGAAAAATTTGGAAAAAAGTGTTTTTTTTCACAAAATAATTGTAAGAGCTTAAAAAACCACGTCGATCGCTGTCAAGAACGTTAAAATCGATTGATTTGCTCGAGAGATATCGTTGATGAAAAACTTAGCAACAAGTGTTTTTTTGACTTGACTTCTACATTTCTTTTCAGATTATTTTTTGTACTAAAAAAACTAATTTTCAAATAGATTAGAATAAGAATAGATTTTCAAACGTTACGCTCGATAATAAGCGGGAAGTTCCAGGAACGGTCTGCAGGGTCAACTGTTTTCCAGATTTTCTTGAAAATGGTATTCTTGATTCAAGATTTTTTCTTTTGAATGAAGTTTAGGGGAAGGTGGCCCAAATCGGGTACCCCGCCTAAAGCGGGTAGGCACTTGTACGCCGACGCATGAAACGCGAGGGACAAAATTTGTACATGTCGAGGTTACCCGAGTACTTCCTAGTTTTGCTCAGTCCCAAACTAGCCTTAATGAAGTAATATGGCGTAATTACACACAATTAAAAAAAAATTAATAATTTCTTAAAAAAATTAAAGGTGTATTTTCTGATTGTTCAAAAATGAATACACTTATTATATCTTTTATAATTTTCTATTAATTTGAGCCTACTGAAGTTAAAATTAAGAGAAAAATATTAACGTTTTGTTTTGAATTATTTGAAGTTAGCATCACTTGAATAGAAAACGTGTTTTCGGGCAAAGTGGGTAGGGCAAAGCGGGTTGCAGAGTTGATACCCGCTTTGCTCTGATATTGTTTTATACTTATTTTTTTGAGTGGGGAGTCAATATAAAAGGAAAACGGAGCAAGTAACCTGGACGGCAACGACATTTTTTAATATTTTTAATTTTTGACTTCATAATTTGTCATTTTAAAAAAATTTATTATCAAGTTACCGATTTAATAGTCATTTATATTTAAGTATTGCTATATTTAATAAGTTAATCTTTGAAATTGTTGAAGACTGATTAAATGAAACTAAAATTATTATTTAAATATCTAAAATAAGCTTTTTTCCCTTAATTGTAGTGCCAACCCGCTTTGCCCGAACGGATTACCCGCTTTAGGCCCCCCTCTAGGGCAAAGCGGTTTTTGGGAGTGTTTTTTAATTTTAATTATAAATCATAAATTAATAAAAATTTATACAATATTGCTTATTGATTTTAAAGCTCGATATATCCTCTATCAAAAAAAAAAAATCATTATTGTTATCATGCAAATACTAAATTTTCTCGGCTCTTAACGTTAACATACCCGCTTTAGGCCACCTTCCCCTAATTTTTTATTAGTGTGTATAAAATGATACCAAGTTTTTTACTATAGAAAAATTATACTTAGATGGGGTTTATCAGCCCAGATCAAGCTTGATATCTTAATATGATTAAATATTTTACGTTAAGAAGTGTCGATTCACACATAAAAAAGTCCTGATAAATCTACGCCACGTGAATGGAAGGCCCTTACATTCACGCGGCGTAGATTTATCAGGACTTTTTTACGTGTAAATAGACATGTCCTTTACTTTACCATTGTTATTCAATTGTGATGCTCCATGTCCGTTTTCATTAATGGAAGAAAAATTATCCTCAGTTGTTACATTCATTTCGTGGTTGTCCATTATTCTTTCATTTGTTACACTGTCCTCATTACCTTCAACTCTTTCATTACTCACTTCGGCATCCATATTATTTTCTAGCGGTGTTACATCACAAGCATTTTCATCGCCGATCAGTTGCAAAGACGCAGTTAAAACTAATAATAAAATTCATTATGGTTATCAGAGTAATAATGAAGAAAAAAAAAGTACAAAAAAAGGTTATATACATTGAACAAAAAAATTTTGTATCTTTACAGTCATTTGGGGCAAATGTGCGCAAAGGGTAAGAGTGCGCAATTCCATGTGTTTGGGACTCAAATGAATGGGTTTGCGTCTTCTTACCCACTGCGCACACTTGCCTCACATGACTCCAATTGAGTATTCTTCACTGTAAAAAATTTCGGTGTCAAAGTTGGACCCAGAGACTTTTACACCGTCGTGTAAGTGTGAAAAGTCGGTGTAAAATTTCCTCCGTGTGAAATTTTTACTCGTGTAAATTTAACACGGTTTTAATTACTGTTTCACATCATTCCGTGTTATTATATTTATAACTTTGCAAATTTAATAACGATTACTAGTAACTTTGCAGTCACCATGTGACTGTCATGACTTGTGAGCTATTAATAAGTAAAATTTTGCTTTATTAAATAATAACATTTATTAAATTGCATTGTACTTTTTTAATTATTGACATTTTTCAAGATATAAGCTCATTCTGATGTTACACTCATGAAGAGCTTTCGTTTGAGTACCCACATACATTTTGATATATTTTTCATATATACATATATATGAATATATATGAAAAATGATATGGGTACTTAAATGAAAGGTCCGATAAGTGTAACATCGGGATGAGCTTATATCTTTAAAAATGTCAATAGTTCACAAGAAACAAGGTGATTTCTTAATTATGTATCTAGAAATAGAGCATTTTCAAATGTAGCCTGAAACTTAACATCATAAATTGACTATTGGTGAGAATAATATAAAACAATGAAAAGGTACAACTCCAGGTCAAAACTTTTCCAACGATATTAAATTTAACAATAAAAATTTTATTTTACTCCGTAAAAAGCATAACATAAAAATAAATATACTTTTCAATATTTTTTTCTACATGTTTATATTTATAATCTAATATCGTACAAGCCTGAAAGTAAACAATCAAATTATATTAATTAATGAGAAATTTTTAGGATGTACATTTGCACGCTTGATTGTGTAAAATTAAAGATTCTCACCGTTCAAATTTAACGTTACACTTAGTGCGATTTTTACATGGTCCATGTTAAAAATTTTTACACCGAATCATTTACACCTCACTGAGTCCAATAAATTTTTTATAGTGTTGGCTCACAATTTAACTGTTTTTCGAATTTATAAAATAATCTAAATTTACCAACAAAAAAAATTTCTTTACTTAGACTTTAACTTAACCCGTTGAGGACATACGGCGTCCAGTGGACCCCAGGCGAACTTTGAGGCAATTTTTAATTTAGAAGGATATTTATAAATGAGACTTCGTGTGCTATACACTGTAAAAAATTTGTTGAACTCGGTGTGATATAAAAATTTTTAACACGGACGGTGTGAAAATCGCACAAAGTGTAATGGTAAATTTTAACGGTGTAAATCCTGCATTTTACACCATCAAGCATGTAAATGTATTTCCTAAAAATTTCTCATTAATTAATATAATTTGATTATTTGGTTTCAGGCTTGTACGATGTTAGATTATAAGTATAAACATGTAGAAATAAATAATTAAAAGTATATTTTTTATTGATATTATACTATTTTACGGAGTAAAATAAAATTTTTATGGTTAAATTTAGTATCGTTGAAAAAATTTTGACTTGGAGTTGTGCCTCTTCATGGTTTCATATCATTCTTACCAATAGTCAATTTATGATGATAAGTATTTACGCTGCATTCAAAAATGCTCTATTTCTAGATACATAATTAAGAAATGACATTCCTATCTTGTGAACTATTGACATTTTTAAAGATATAAGCTCATCCTGATGTTACACTCATCACGACCCTTCATTTGAGTACCCACATCAATTTTTCATATATTTATATGAGTACCCACATCAATTTTTCATATATTTATATATATAATACATATGTATATTTGAAAAATATATCAATAATGCATGTGGTTACTCCAATGAAAGCTCTTTATGAGTGTATCATCGGGATGAGCTTATATCTTGACAAACGTCAATAGTTAAAAAAGTACAGTGCAATTTAACAAAAATAATTATTTTATAAAGCAAAATTTTCTTTATTTATAAATGACAAGTCACGGCAGTAACATATTGACTGCAAGGTTACTAGTAATCGTTATTAAATTTGCAAAGTTATTTATATAATAACACGGAATGATGTGAAACAGTAAATTACACTGTGTTAAATTTACACGAGTGAAAATTTTACACGGAGGAAATTTTACTCCGACTTTTTACACTTAAACGACGGTGTAGAAGTCTCTGGGTTTAACTTTACACCGAAATTTTTTACAGCATATGTTGTCGGTTGAAATCTACGTTATAAGTTGTGATAAGTCACAAAGGTAACCCTTTCCTAAATTAAATGAAATAATGCTGTGAAGCGGGAAAGAACAGGAGTTACGGATTATTTATTACGTGAAGCGTTCCAACATTCACGTAACAAGGATATTGGGGAAGGAAAGGGTTTGAGAAAGGAGTAAGGAAAAGAACTTCTTAATGTGAGTTTATAGAATAAGCGAGAAAAAATTTCGGAATAGCTCGGACTGGGACTCGACATTCTAAGCGACTGACTAAAATTCGTAACTTCAAACTTCAGAATAAATATATTTTGTTCGAACTTCAACAAATATTGATTTTTTCCCTTACAATATATTATTTTTCGAATAAAATGGCGTCGGTTTTTTTTTTAATATCGTAAAATCAAAATTTCTGCGACTTTTTTTATAAAAAAATGTTCAATTTAGTTCGTTTTTTTTTTCTAAACGCTTTTTCAGTATTTTTAAATTATTATAAACTAACAATAACTATTAAGATATTTACAGGGAATGTTATACTAAAATTTGGTGCCAGTTTAGAATCAATACATCACATAGGAAACGAATTAGAACTGTTTTGCTGAGTGGGGTCCACTGAACCCCGTGTGTCCTTAATTATGTGTTAACGCAATTTTTTCGACATGTGTCCTCAACGGGTTAAGGGTAATTGAAATAAATTATTGGGATAATTCGAACATGACAACTTCATTAACTTTGTGAAAATGAAAAAAAAAAACTCAACATTATTTTACTTTCATTATAAAATTATATATTTTTGATTAAAAATCAAGTACTTGCTAATTTGTATTAGGACTAATCTAAGAAGCACACAAAATAAATTTTCTGTGTGTGTTTCGGGACTTACCTCGGGAGCCATAAGGGCGTACAAAAAAATAATTTTTTGAGAATCTATGTAATAATGTTCTAAAATCATTATGCTGACAAACAATTAAAATCTTAGAAAAATATTTTCTTTTTTACTGAGAAAAAATTTAAATACAAAAATTTTCCTTTTGCAGTATTACACTTTTATAACATTTTTACATCGATTTTTATGGAAAAACAAAAATTTTTTTACCACCTTATGGTTCCTTGCACAGAAAGAAAGATTTCTTGACTGGAGAACAAAATTCTTGTCTCAAGTAAATTTTCGATCGCCCGAAGGAAGACCGAAGTTGTGTTGGCTGAAGTAAAAATTTTTCTTGAAATTCTATTCTTGGTGGAAGTAATTTTTTCTTAATTCAAATTGTCATAAATACTTGATACAATAAATTTTTATATTTGATCAAGATTTTTAGATACTTTAGGGAAGCAGCGCCACCTACTTCAGCTGAGAAAAAAATTATCTCATCTTGAGAAAATTTTTCTCTTGAATATTTGATACCCATTTTAGATCATTTTAGCGCACAATTATACATATTAAATGAAAAAAAAATGATTCAATATTATTTGATCTTCTCATTTGACATGTTAGTCAATAGAAATATTAATGAAAATTTACTATCAAGATATTTAATTTTTTGGAGAAAGAGAAAAATTTTCTCAAGACAAGAAAATTTAATTCTGTCAAGAACTTAATTTTTTGGAGCAAGAGAGAAATTTTCTCAAAACAAGAAAAATTTTCTTGACTTAAATAAATTGTCTTGGATCAAGAAACGTATTTCTTGAAGCAAGAGAATTGATTTGTTGGAATAAGTGAAATTCCTTGTGTCAAAAAAAAATTTTTTTTTCGCCCAAGTAAATAGTTATGAAGAAAAATATTTTCTTGGCTCAAGTGAACCTTTCTTTCTATGTGGTGCCATAGAGATGAACGAGAATTGTGAGTCCTTACTCTCTAAACATGAATTAGTGAAAATTCACTTGAATAAGTGAATATTCACTATTTCCAAGTGCCAATCGTACCACTGATTCGAACCAGTGGTACGATTGGCACTCGGAAATAGTGAATATTCACTTATTCAAGTGAATTTTCACTAATTCATGTTTAGAGAGTATGGTATTTCTAACGCAATTCACTAAGTAATTTCGTATTTAATACGTAATTTATCTTTACCTTTCTTAATTTTCCATAGCAAAAATTCTTTGCTACTCATCTTCTCTGTTTCTTTCTTTTCTTCCTCCGTCAATTCTTCTTCTATTTCATCAATATTATCATCTTCTGATTCATAATCAATAGTACCAGTATTAGCACTAATACTAGCCCCGCTATCAGCACTAGTACTAGCACCAGTATCAGCTCTAGCATCAGCACTACTACCGGCAGTACAAAATTGAATATTTTCGATATTTTCATCATCATCTAATCCAATCTCACTTCCAATATCACTCAGACAGTTTTCATCCTCATTAATGTCAACGGGTTTTGATAAATCTTGAGAGTTTTCATAATAATCTATACGAGTAACAACAAAAGCAATAAGAACAGAGGAAAGAATTATATCGTGTTATTAAAGCAAAAAAAAAAAAACGACATTTGGCCGCAACCGACATAGATAAGTAAATTCCTTGTTTAAATCTTGAAAAAAACACGTTATTAAAAGGCAATCATGTCTTAAAATTGATTTTTTATTTTATTTTTGTAAATAACGATATAAGACCGACTACAACAAATAGATATTTGAAGACATCTACCTAAAGAATAAGATTTGTTACAGATGAAAGTCATTTGATGGTAAAAGCTAAAAATTAATTTATTCTTGATTTTTTTTAAATTTTTCCCCTTCTACGAAATAATTTGAAAAAAGTATCAAAAGTTTACAAATAATATCTTAAATTGAAGATAATCATGTTTGAAATAAATTTATTAGATTTGAGCTAACTTTTACGGCTTAAAAATTATCTAGAGAAAAAGGGCCGAAATACGTTCATTAAAAAATTTTTTCAATTTTTCAAAATTACGGAATTAATTGAAAAAATCATCAAAACTAGCGAATAATACTTAAATTGAAGGTAATTAAATTGTTTGAGATAAATTTGATAGGTTTTATCTATCTTTTACATCTGAAAAATAATTTACATAAAATATACGAAATTCAAAATTTTTTTAAAATAAAAAAAATTTTCGAAGACCCACAACTCATAAACTAACCGGCCGATCTAATTTTGCTCATCTTCAAATTTGATCCTAGTATTGATCCACAGAAAAAGCCCACAAAAATATAATAGATAGATTTCTAAATTAATGTACATAAAACATGTCAGATGTTTTTTTTTTTTTAATTTTTTATAATAAAAAAAATAGAGCCCCATATCTACACGACTACCAATTATTTTTTATATTAAGATGCAATACTTACAATCCAGAACTCTACGAAAATCTATAAAATTTTCTGCAAACTCAAGAAATTCTGACCGAGTAATCAATTTCAATTTCCATTGCTCATTTACTTCCGAAATAGTTTTAATTTTTTGGCGATTTTCGATTTGACCAGTCTGACGCTTCTTTAAACTGACTATTGCCAAATAGTCATCAACGGCGTCGCATTGCTTTTCTCTCAATTTTGCTGAAACTGAAACGGGATGATTTGTTTCCCTTGGTCGCCCCTTTTTACTCTTAAGGGCGCCACTGGATTTTTGGACTCAGTATCCAGAAACTGGACCAGAACATGGAGTATTAGGTCAGGGTCGTGAGAGATTGCTGAAAGGAAACTAAAATTTAGACAGAGAAATTCGTTTAACAAAATTCTTTATTTTCCACTCCCTTTTACAGTTGAAATAATGGCCAAGATAACAACATATAAAATTTCATGGATAACAATCACACTCACGCTCACTCTCATACAGTATATTTCACGCTGTCCAGCTAGACCCTCACGTGGTTGCAGTACCCGATGCCTATTGGACTCTCACGGTACTCTATCTACTTCGCGTCATCCCCTGGACCTCTAACGCTACTCTAACTTAGTTCGCGCGGTCTCACGGACTCTCACGCCACTGAGCTGGACCCGGACGTGACTGCACACGTTGTCCACACAGCGCACGCTGTCCCCCAAACTTCACGCTACTCTAAGAGAACTACCCCGAAGCAGGATAGCCCCTTTACTCCCACACAAACACACTCCATTCCAATTTCCAATAATAACAATAATAACGCTTGAATTCCAATTTATAACTAATTTTCAAAATATTATTTTCCTACTTAATATTTCTAAAATTCTTATTCATCATTTTCCGAATTATAAATTACAAATTCCTATTATCTAAATTACTGCCGTATCTTCAACTTCTACAACAATAATTATCCAAATTAAAATTCCAATTCATCGAGGATTAAATCCATTCATTATGTCCGAGAAATTACTAAATAAATTTTAATCTTTATTTTAACAAAATTAAATAAATTCCTATAATCGAGTAAACTTAAATCTTTTATATTATTTAATTTAATCCAAATTATTTTATTTCGAGCTATTTTATTTAATCCAGTAATCAGCAGTAAATTTTACTAAATTTATTTTCCAACACAAAAGTGAAATTTGGCAAAAGATTATTCTATTGTATTTTATTATGTGTTTCTTAAAACTTAATATTTCATTTTACTTGAGTTTATTTTATTTCAAACAAACGGAGACTTTTGTTTCGACCTGGAGTGTCCTCTACTCAGCGTTCTCGCGCGGGACAAGATGGCTGACGCTCTTGCTCGGTCTTGCGTCTCTGTCGCAAGTCTTTAGTGTAATTTTTTTTTTTTTTTTTTTTTGACGAATTTTTATCATTTTTATTTTCTACCCTTTTTTTTACTAAATAATTTAGATTAACAATTATATTTATTTTAATGATTATTTCCTGACTCTAGATTTATTTAAATTATGACAAATATTAAATAATGCGCCAAATAATTTATTAAAATAATTTTAGTTTGGAATAAATTTTTGTCTCAAATAATTCTAATTTAGCGGTTTACTCAATTCTATTTCTATTGGCTTAAGCCAGATTATTATTCAAAGATTTTAATTAATTAAATTTTACACATGGCGTAAAGATCTGGAATTAATAACCCGAACTAAATGCCTAGTATTATTAACCCCGACAGGCCTACGTGTAAAATTAGTAATGACCAAGACAAATTATTTTCCCTAGACAAATTAATCAATAACCCGAAACCTGTCCTGGTATTATTAATTAATTGGTTTATAATTTTCTCTAATTTTAATGTTAAATTTAATTAAATAATTTATTGACTAGCGATTGTGACCGAACGCGAAATGGCGGTGACCTTCAGCCGACGTGTTGCCTGGCTGACGCCGCAGACCCGAGAATTAAAATCAGACATGATATTTGTACCTGAAGTTTTTTTTCGTTTTTATATTCTAAATACTCGTGCACTCCCTCGAAGAGCTGCGACTCCTTCTGTCCAGGCTGGTGTAACTTTCTCCTCGGATCAATCTGCTTGGCGTCAAAACTCTGGTCACCGTCACTCGTGCTCTGGGTATTTTCTCAAGCCTGTAACCGCAAATCAGCATTAGAAATTATTACAATTTAGAATTAATTTACGCAAGCTGGCAGGCGGCCTAGCAAGCAATAAATTAATTGAGTTTTTATCGCTTGGTTCTACTTAAATCGCTTCCCCTTCGGGGACTTATTTATTACTTATAGCTAGAGGCGCGAGTACTTCGGAGCAGAGCGCCCTGTGATCCGTCGATAAACTAACTGGCGCAGGCTAGGAACCACACATGGGTAATACAGGGACTGTAACACTCCGTTACACTCCGTTACAAAACATTATTTTGAATCGAATTAAAAAATTAGGAAAACCGTTGACCCTAAAGGCCGTCCCTGTAACTTCTCGCTAATTCTATACCTAGCTGCTTAAAATTGCATTTATGACGTTTTTGAGCTCAAAGAGCTCAAAAATATAATTTATATACTATTTTGAGCTCTCCAGACTCAAAAATATAATTTATATGCTATTTTGAGCTCTCCGGACTCAAAGAGATATCTTTTCTATACTTTTGAGCTCTTCGAGCTGAAAAGTCTGATAGAAGTTTCATAGAACACTATTTTTTGAATTTTTAAACCACAATAACTTTTGAATGAATGAACTGATTTCCACGTGGTTGACAGAATTCGACGCAGTTTTTGAAGCCTTATAGAAAATTTTTAAGTTCAATTTGATGGAACAATGAATCTCGAAATTATTGCGAAAAAACACTATTTTCGGTTTTTCTTCCGTTCACGATATCTTTTGAACGAATCAATCAATTTTGATCAGATTAGCGGTGATCAACATAGTTTTTCAAGGTTAAGAGCTGATTAGTTTTTAAAGTTGATCGATGAAGCCGTTTCAATGTTATTCCAAAAAAAACTACTTTTAAAAAAAATTTCTTTTACAACTTTTTACGATTTTTCGATATTTATCAGTCCGAATAGGTCCAAATAGTATTCAAAATTTGAGTTTGGCCACGTCCTTTCAAATAGCGCCAACCGCGATGAAATTGGTCAAAGTCTGATAGAAGTTTCATGTAACATTATTTTTTGAATTTTTAAACCGTAATAACTTTTGAATGAATCAACCGATTTTGACCGAGCTGGTGGCGATCAACGTGGTTTTTTATGTTAAGAGCTGATTAGTTTTTAGAATTAATCAATAAAGCCGTTTAAAAGTTATTCCAAAAAATGGACATTTGAAAAAATTTTTTTAAATATTTTTTTTGAGATTTCTCTAAATCTACCGGTTCGAA